>NC_134882.1:40510360-40607860 GCF_041734735.1 Babylonia areolata
AGTTGCAGCCCACAACCGTAGAAGATGACGGTGCTGTATTCATGAAACAAGCTCTTTTCAGTATTGATGAAAAAGACAGTAACCAGACAGAAGGAAGAGGGATAGGATTACTCAATGAAAGTGAAACAATTGTGAAACAGTTTGATGTTAATGACTCATATATTCTTCCCAGTGAATCAGACTGCACACATTTAAACTGCAAAACAGAGTTCTTTTTTTTTTTTTCTCAGTTCATGTTACATGAGAAGTTACATTGTGGCCTAATGAAAAACCACACAAATAATAAACATACTCATCACATTTATCATGAATGCCAGAAATGTAATATGCAAAAAGTATGAACTGCAGATTATAAATTATACGTAAACCAATATAAAAAAAAGAGGGCGCTAGCCAGCGGGACGAAGGGGAGGTTACCTACTTCCGGGAAGTTATCGGCCGAAGTTGCTTTCGTTTTCTCCGCATAGGCGGATAGTAGTTTGCACAGGACAGGAATGTCAGACCCATGCCGGAGTCTGCACTAGTTGGGTCACGGTAAGTATGTTATTTAAACGTAATTTTAGATAGAAAATTTCCTTTTACAATGACAAATCTAACAGAGGCTGTGACTGTATTATAAGAAACTAAAGAGGTAGCAGAGGTGGGTGAGGGTGTGACAGTGATGAGGTGAGGGTGTGACAGATTGATGTCATGATGGTGTGACAGTGATGAGGTGAGGGTGTGACAAATTGATGTCGTGATGGTGTGACAGTGATGAGGTGAGGGTGTGACAGTGATGAGGTGAGGGTGTGACAGGTTGATGTTGTGAAGGTGTGACAGTGATGAGGTGAGGGTGTGACAGTGATGAGGTGAGGGTGTGACAGATTGATGTCGTGATGGTGTGACAGTGATGAGGTGAGGGTGTGACAGTGATGAGGTGAGGGTGTGACAGGTTGATGTTGTGAAGGTGTGACAGTGATGAGGTGAGGGTGTGACAGTGATGAGGTGAGGGTGTGACAGATTGATGAGATGATGGTATGACAGTGAGATGAGGGTGTGACAGTGCTGAGGTGAGGGTGTGACAGTGATGAGGTGAGGGTGTGACAGATTGATGTCGTGATGGTGTGACAGTGATGAGGTGAGGGTGTGACAGTGATGTAGTGAGGGTGTGGGACAGTGATGAGGTGAGGGTGTGACAGTGATGAGGTGAGGGTGTGACATTGATGAGTGATGAGGTGAAAGTGTGACAGTGATGAGGTGAGGGTGTACCTTTCAGATGTGGCTGGCCCTGGCCTCGCTGTGTGTGTTGGGACCTGACCATGTGGAGAGGCTGTCCTCTGGGGAGTGGGTCAGCAGTCCTGACTCTGTCCATGGAAAACCCAGGGTAAAGCTATGCACTGTACTCGAGCTGTGTGTCTGTGTGGGGTTGGTGTGTGAATGTGTGTGTGTGTGTGTGTGTGTGTGCATTTATGTGTGTATACGTGTGTGCATGCATGTGTGCATGTACCATTTTCAAAAGGACAATTCATCAGAATGTGTGTGTGTGTGTGTATGAGAGAGAGGAAATGTAAGTAATGATGACAGCAACTTAGCTTTTTCTGTTTGGTTTCAGTTGAGATATGTTTGCAGAGTATGAATATTTCCAGTTGTATCCCATTCTCCTTCATACTTACTTGTGTATTTACTGCAAGCAAACTGAAATTAGCAGTTCTCACATTTTCTTTGAATTGCTACTGAGAATGGCATCTGTATTTTCATCAGCTGGGAAGTTCAAGAGTCCTAACAATTAACAGACAGCAGCAATAATTCATATAGATTTATGCATGCAGAGACATCTGTCATATATTAAATGTTTTCATATATGCACATGCAACTTGACTTAATGTAAGACTTTTATGTTGTCCTGCAGAATGCGTTGCATTTGTATTATGACATTTTCCGATAATTACTATTTAGACAAAACAGGGGCTGATGGTGGTGGAAATGTTCTGAGAGTTTGACAACTTTTTTTTTGTCTCTCTCTCTGCCAGCCAACATGCGATAACCATGACGACAGCGTGACCCCAGCCATCATCCTGTGTGCCGAGTGCGGGAACCTGTGTGCTGACTGTGACCGCTTCCTTCACCTGCCTCGCAAGATGCGCTCCCACCAGAGACAGGTGAGAGAGGTGTGCATGGCTCACCGGGGACAGGTGAGATAGGTGTGCATGACACCAGAGACAGGTGAGATGGGTGTACATGACACCAGAGACAGGTGAGATAGGTGTGCATGACTCACCAGGGACAGGTGAGATAGGTGTACATGACACCAGAGACAGGTGAGATAGGTGTGCATGACCACCAGGACAGGTGAGATAGGTGTGCGTGACTCACCAGGGACAGGTGAGAGAGGTGTGCATGACTCACCAGAGACAGGTGAGATAGGTGTGCATGACACCAGAGACAGGTGAGATAGGTGTGCATGACTCACCAGGGACAGGTGAGATGGGTGTGCATGACACCAGAGACAGGTGAGATAGGTGTGCATAACTCTTCAGGGACAGGCGAGAGAGTTGTGCATGACTCACCAGGGACAGGTGAGCATGACTCACCAGAGACAGGTGAGATAGGTGTGCATGACTCACCAGAGACAGGTGAGATAGGTGTGCATGACACCAGAGACAGGTAAGATGGGTGTGCATGACACCAGAGACAGGTGAGATAGGTGTGCATGACTCACCAGACAGGTGAGATAGGTGTGCATGACTCACCAGAGACAGGTGAGATGGGTGTGCATGACACCAGAGACAGGTGAGATGGGTGTGCATGACACCAGAGACAGGTAAGATAGGTGTGCATGACTCACCAGAGACAGGTGAGATGGGTGTGCATGACACCAGGGACAGGTGAGATAGGTGTGCATGACTCACCAGACAGGTGAGATAGGTGTGCATGACTCACCAGAGACAGGTGAGATGGGTGTGCATGACACCAGAGACAGGTAAGATAGGTGTGCATGACTCAACAGGGACAGAGAAGAGAGTTGTGCATGACTCACCACGGACAGGTGAGATAGGTGTGCATAACTCTTCAGGGACAGGTGAGATAGGTGTGCATGACTTCAAACAGACAGGTGGGGTAGGTGTGCATGACTCATCACAGACTGGTGAGAGAGGTGTGCACGACTCACCACAGACAGACAGATGCATTGATTGTTATACAAGAAACAAAGGAGATGGGTGTTTGGAAGACTGGAAGTGTGAAGGATAGGGGCTTCAGAGTAATTTCTGATCCGTTTACTTTTTTTTTAATTCAGAATCTTGTTTAATGGTGCACTTGTGTTTTTAAAAAAAGAAGTGAGTCCCTGTGATAACACTGATATGGTTTGACTATAAGGCTGTGTGTGTTTGTGTGTGTGTGTGTGTCGGGGAGGGTGATATGGTTGACCATAAGGCTGTGTTTGTGTGTGTGTGTGTCGGGGAGGGGGGGGGTATGATATGGTTGACTGTAAGGCTGTGTGTATATGTGTGTGTGTGTTGGGGGAGTGCAGGGGGTGGTAAACTTTCACAGTTTCATTTTTTCTGGAGTACTTAGTCTGTCAACACCAAAATTGAAGAAACAGAAAAGGTTCACCTGGTGATGTGGCGATTATGCAGGTGTTCAAAGAAATGATTTACCTGGTGAGGTGGTGATTGCACAGGTGTTCAAAGAAATGATTTACCCGGTGAGATGGTGATTGTGTTCAAAGAAATTATTTACCTGGTAAGGTGATGATTGTGTTCAAAGAAATGATTTACCTGGTGAGGTGATGATTGTGTTCAAAGAAATGATTTACCTGGTGAGATGATGATTGTGTTCAAAGAAATGATTTACCTGGTGAGGTGGTGATTGTGCTCAAAGAAATGATTTACCTGGTGAGGTGGTGATTGTGTTAAAAGAAATGATTTACCAGGTGAGGTGGTGATTGTGCAGGTGTTCAAGGAAGAGGAGGAGGCGATCAAGGTGGACCTGCATGAGGGCTGTGGTCGCACCAAGCTGTTCTGGGTCATGGCTCTGGCAGACTCCAAGACTCTCAAGGCCATGGTTGAGTTCCGTGTTGGTGAGTTTTCCTGAACTGAGGGTTGTCCTACTTTGTGTTTCTAGTTCAGTGGTGACCATTCACTGCAACAAATAAGGAGTGAAAGATGATTTGAAGTTAAAAAAAGAGAATATTGCTGTTCCATCAAAGTGGTCAGTGAGGGAAGGCGGAGAGGTTGGAAGAATGTTTTCTGCATGATGTGTGCTGTCTTGCTTCAGACATGCTGCTTTGTTTGGCCTGTGTGGACTTGAAAAAGCAAAAATACAGAAAAGGATTTTTTTTTGTGTGCTTTTTTCATCTGAAATTTATATACACTCATGTAGGACAGATTCCACAAGTGAGAATAAAAGGAATGTCAGAGAGTTACCTTCGCTGCTCTCTTTGTTAGGTTTAAAAGAAAGAAAGAAGAAAAACGGCTGCTGTTTCAGTGGTCGAATGCGTTTTGAACAGGACAAGTTCAGCTGTGTTGATGTGAGGATACAGATTTCACTGGTGCTTTGTTGCTCTATGAAGACTTCAACTTGGGTGCACTGCGTTTTTGTGAGAAGCATGAGCACTGAGTGGTGCTATGTCTGCATGTGAAAGCTGGTGGCCTAGAGGTAATGCGACTGCCTGGATGGTGAGAGGATTTGACTTGGGGAATCAAGTCCCACACTTGTCAGTATTTTCTCCCCCCTCCACTAGACCTTGAGTGGTGGTCAGGGTGCTAGTCGTTTGGATGAGACGATAAGCCAAGTTCCCATGTGTGCTTCATGTACTTTGCACATGGTATAAAACCCATGGCAACAAAAGGGTTGGCCCTGGCAAAATTCTGAAGAATAATATATATATATATGTGGCTTTATTGTGCGTGTGATTAAAGCCTGAATTAATGACACAGGAAACAAATAATGAATGCCTGTTGTGCAAGTGACTCTGTATTTGTGAAGCGCTTAAGAGTTTGGTCTCTGACTGAAGATAGGCACTGTGTAAGTACAAGCATTGCGGGGAGATGTGTTGGTGTCTGTGCAGGCAAGACTGAAGGTAGGCACTGTGTAAGTACAAGCATTGCGGGGTGATGTGTTGTTGTGTTGTGTATGCAGGCAAGACTGAAGGTAGGCACTGTGTAAGAACAAGCATTGTGGGGTGATGTGTTGTTGTGTTGTGTATGCAGGCAAGACTGAAGGTAGGCACTGTGTAAGAACAAGCATTGTGGGGTGATGTGTTGGTGTGTTGTGTATGCAGGCAAGACTGAAGGTAGGCACTGTGTAAGAACAAGCATTGTGGGGTGATGTGTTGGTGTGTTGTGTGTGCAGGCAAGACTGAATGTAGGCACTGTGTAAGAACAAGCATTGTGGGGGTAATGTGTTGGTGTGTTGTGTATGCAGGCAAGACTGAAGGTAGGCACTGTGTAAGAACAAGCATTGTGGGGTAATGTGTTGGTGTGTGTGCAGGCAAGACTGAAGGTAGGCACTGTGTAAGAACAAGCATTGAGGGGTAATGTGTTGATGTGTGTGCAGGCAAGACTGAAGGTAGGCACTGTGTAAGTACAAGCATTGAGGGGTAATGTGTTGGTGTGTGTGCAGGCAAGCAGCACAACGCAGCAGCTACAGGCACGTGCCGCTTCTGTGGCAGCCCCAGCAGTGGAGGGTTGCTGGCCCTGGGCAATGTGTGCTCTGACCCCGACTGTCAGGTCAGAGGTCATGATGTTATCGCTGTGTCTGTGGCTTGTCTTGTCTTCTGTTTGGTCGGTGGACCGTGTGTGGAACGTTTCACATTCCCTCTCTGTTTTGCTGTAAGTTTTATATGCCTGTGTAAGGATCGGAGAACTGTGTGAATATTGTAGTCTGTCTTTCATTACTGCTTTGTCATGCCCCTGAATCAGACAAGATCAGACAAGATTATTCTCTCAGATCAGTTAAGAATTGATGTGTTCACTCAGTTCTGTTATAAACAATCTGTTTCTCCATTTTCCATGACCTGGACTCTGAGCTAGCTTGCTGGTGTTTGTAAAATGTGTGTGTGTGTGTGTGTGTGTGTGTAGCAACCTAGTGTGGTGTGGTTTTATGCATGTGTGTAGTGGTGTGTATGTATCAATGTGGTGTGGTGTAGTGTTGTGTGTGTGTAGTGATTTGTGTTTAGCAAGTGTAGTGTGGTGTAGCGTTGTGTGTGCAGTGGTTTGTGTGTAGCTGTGTGAATGTTTCATTTGGTTGTCCATTCTGTGCATTTGGCTTTGAATGTTATGAGCTTTGGGCCATATGAGAAGCACTACAGAAATATCCAAATATTATCACAATATCACATCAATTTTACCCAGGATCCTGCACCCCCAACTGAGTTCCACTGTCCTTAATATTTATCCTCACAGACTGTGTGCACGACTGCTTCAGTGTTGTGAAAGTAATCAAACACACTGAGATGTCCAAATATTACGATATAAAAGCAATTTATCCAGGATTTACTCCCCCACTGAGTTCCACTCTCAACATTCATCCTCACAGACTGTGTGTGTACATGACTACTTCAGAGTTCTGAAAGTAATGACACACAGAGAAATATCCAAATATCATTACAATATAAAATCAGTTTACCCAGTTCCTACACCCCCCTGACTGAGTTCCACTCTCCTTGATATTTATCCTCACAAACTGCATGCACAACTGCTTCACTGTTCTGAAAAGTAACCACGCATGGTGGATATATGACTGTTTTCCCCCATGTACAGAACCATGCCAAAGAGGCGTGCGTGAAGACTCTGGACTGCGGCCACCCGTGCGGAGGCATTCTGGATGAGGAGCAGTGCCTGCCGTGCCTCCACCGGTGCCGGCCGGCAGACCAGGACGTGCTGAAGCAGGATGCGGACGACATGTGCATGATCTGCTTCACGGAGGCCCTGTCGGCTGCCCCGGCCATCCAGCTCAAGTGTGGCCACGTCTTTCACCTCCACTGCACTCGCATGGTGCTGGAGAAGCGCTGGGTGGGGCCCCGCATCACCTTTGGCTTCTCCCTCTGCCCCATCTGTAAGGTGAGAAGGCTTGGACTTAACCTGTAAGGTGAGAACATCTGTGAGGTGAGAACAGGTGGCACACCTGTAAGGTGAGAATGCTTGGACTTGTCTGTAAGGTGTGGCTTTGACCAGAGAGTGTAGAATGAGGGAGAGGGCACACTCCCTTCTTTCCCCTATGTGCAAAACTGAAGCCTCGCTCGCTCGCGGCGCGCCGCGTCCCTCACCACCCTCTCCCTTCCCCCAGACAGTAGATAGCACCCAGGCGCAAAGGAGAAGCAACACAGAAAAAGCATGTGCGTATGTTGACTGTCTGCGGCATGTCCCCCAAAATAAATACGTGGGTTATCGACATAATTTTGCAGATTCTCCATAGGTTTTAAAAGAGATACAGCAAAGAGAGAGAGAGAGAGAGAGACTTACTATTAAATTATCGAAATTACCCACCCAGTTGGTGTCGGGATCCACACAGACGAAAACAAAGGTGTCATATCCAGCCGTAAACTTTCGCCTTTCTCCTTGAACCAACAGCCGACACGACAAATAGCACCAACTACCACAGGAACTTTGCTTCAGATACCTGATTTCAACCTTTCTGAGATCACTTACTAAAATTTTATAATGTTAAGGCAGTATATTTGTAAAAGTCAGTAGTAATTTTGCAAGTCAATGCCTAAGGAAAATTCAGATATGACACAGCTTGAGCAGTTTTCTGTTTTGCCTGCCACTTGAAGACGCAAACTTTCTGTTATTGTCTTTCTGGTGTTGGCTGCCAGTCAACCGAGGGGCCAGGAACAGGATCAGGCACTGGAAATGAAAATTAGTTTATGACTATTACACACACACACACACACACACACACACCATTCCAGAAAATGTGTGAGAGATACAAATAAACAATAGCTGAGAGAGAGAGAGAGAAACACTGACAAGGCGACAGAAATAATGACATATATGTTCATTTATGTTTTACCTTTTCACTCTCCTCATCCACACCCCACACAATGTGATATACACAGTTCTAAATAATATTATCGCAGAGATAACAAGTCTGACATAATTATATCAAAATACTTGTACATATAAAAGCTACAGCAATTTAAAAACATACAAATATATACAGTAAATTAAATTACCTGCTTTTTCCTGTGATTCATGGCTGGTTCTGGCTTTTTTGGAACTTGCAGGGTGATCCTGTCGACAGGGCATTTTTCTTTTTGTTGTGACTTTAGGTGGTGGATTTGGAATGTTGAATAATGTGGGGACAGCATTCCACACGAGACTCAATTTTTCCGCACTGGGATTCATAAACTGATTTGGCTCAAAATGTTCAGAGCAAAGTTTGCAGTTAGTGTACAGGTACTCGCTGGTTTTTCCCTGTAGATCAGCTCGCCTGGTGTTCTGAACCCACTTTTTGCATCTGTACAAAAAAAGCAATATAGCATTTCAATATTTATTTTCATTCAGTTTTCAATTTATAGAAACTGGTATCATTTCATCCTCAGTTGTTCTCTTCATCCTTCTCAGTACTATTACTACTACCACGACAACAACAACTACTACTGATGATGATGAAGATGATGATGATGATGACAAAGCTGGTGCTGCTACTACTGCTGCTGTTGCTGCTGCTCCTGCAACTGCTTCTACTATTACTGCCATTCCTGCTAAACTGAGTGATTACTGATTACTAGAAAGATTTGACTGGCGTCTACTGCAAGTAGTGATTACTATTACTATGACTGCTAGCTGAGCAGTCTACCATAACCACTACACTACAACCATAGCAACACATTCAGTGTTGCATAATTATATCAATGCATCACTATGGTTCTAATCACTAAAACAGTGCCTCATTTTGGGTTCAGTTTTGATGCCGCTCTAATGTTGTCTGTCCCAGACCCAAAGTCACAATCACAAAACGTCACGGATACCTTTCACAGCTCTACTTTCGGTTTTGCTAAAAACTACTTTCACTTTGCACACTCGGCTAAACAAAGCTCTGACTAACGAATGTAATAACGACATAAATGTCCATATCAACACGATACTTCATTAAACAAAATCATGAAACGCTTACCTGTCTTCATCTTTGGGAAATCGGAACAATGTCCATCCTTTTTTGCGCGAGTTTTTGCAGTTTACAGCAGAACACCAAGCCATTTCCTCTGCTGCCGTAACTGTCTGGCCGCTTGAGGGCGCATACTATTTCCGGGCGAGAGCTGCTCGCGCGGCGGCTTCACGCGAAGCGCTGAGTGATTCATCTCGCTAAGTTTAGTGCCTCTGCTTTGACTCATCTGTAAGGTGAGAACACTTTACCTGTAAGGTGAGAACATCTGTGAGGTGAGAACGCTTTGACACACCTGTAAGGTGAGAACGCTTGGACTTGTCTGTAAGGTGTGGCTTTGACTCATCTGTAAGGTGAGAACACTTTACCTGTAAGGTGAGAACATCTGTGAGGTGAGAACGCTTTGACACACCTGTAAGGTGAGAACACTGACTCATCTGTAAGGTGTGGCTTTGACTCATCTGTAAGGTGAGAACACTTTACCTGTAAGGTGAGAACATCTGTAAGATGAGAACGCTTTGACACACCTGTAAGGTGAGAACACTTTGACTCTATAAGGTGAGAGCATCTGTAAGGTGAGAACTCTTTGACTCATCTGTAAGGTGAGAACATCTGTTCCATCTGTAAGGTGAGAACGCTTTGACTCTATAAGGTGAGAGCATCTGTAAGGTGAGAACGCTTTGTCTCATCTGTAAGGTGAGAACATCTGTTCCATCTGTAAGGTGAGAGCAAAAAGTGAGGTGCGATATCTTCACCCAGCTGTTGTTAGGTCAGTGTGAGATAGAGCACTTTACTCTGATTTTCCTCACTCTTTCCAGGTGTAAATGGATACCTGACTTCAGTGGAGGAAGGTTTAAAAGTGGTGGAAGGAGATGACCAGGCCCCAGCCTTTCTGTGCTGAGCCCTGGGCGCAATGAATATGAAATCACTGTCCCCATGTCTGGAGAAGGCCATGGGACATTTATCCATTTTATTGTGTGGCAATGTGAGATTAGAGCCCAGTGCCACACTATATCTTCACCCAACTATTATTCTGTTACAGTGTGAGATAGAGCATAATGCTACACTATATCTTTACCCAACAGTGCCACACTGTATCTTTACCCAGCTATTATTCTGTCACAGTGTGAGATAGATAGGGCACAGTGCCACAGTGTATGTTCACCCAGCTGTTATTCTGTAACAGTGTGAGATAGAGCACAAAGTGCTGCGCTACCTGCTGGACCCACTGCGGCAGTTGTACGACGACGTTCGACGCAAGGCTTTGATGCGATTGGAGTACGAAGGTCTTCACAAGGCTGATGCCATCACCCGGCCGGGGGGACGCTTCTTTGAAGATCCTGCCTCCTTTGCCATGGAGAGATACGCCTACTATGTGTGCTACAAGTGTAACAAGGTGAGTGTGTGTCTTTGTTTTGTCTTAGTTTTATCTGTGGTGTTTTGTTATATAGTGGATTTTCAGGTTGTCTTTTCCTCATCATTTTCATTGTTAAAAGAAATCAGATTATATGGGTGGGTCCCACATTGAAGTAATTACTGTTGTCCTTAGGGAGCATAATAGCTGGTGTCCTACACATGCTCAGTCAGAACAGGAATTGCTGAAGACGGTATACCAGAAAGATCCAGCTGCATTGTCAGGACTTCTCTGGTAGATGGCTTCATGGTAACCTAGTGCCGATAGTTCCATATGGATTGCAGAACAAACCCAGTAATGTGTGTCTCTGTGGGGGCTGGTGGGTGATAAGCGATGATTGATGGCAAGGAATTTGGGCATCTGAACAAAAAAACATCACAAACTGCACCATCAGTTAAAAGCATCATATACTGCACCATTTCATGCAACAGTAAGTTGCTGCTCTTTTGCTGTTTTTGTTTGTGAAAACATGGTACTGAAATGTGCTTCTGTTGTTTGTGAAAACATGGTACTGAAATGTGCTTCTGTTGTTTGTGAAAACGTGGTACTGAAATATGCTTCCTAACAATGCCTTGCAGAGTATATCACCCCCAGTATTTTAGGTGAAAGGACAGAAGCACATACTCTGGGTTAGCACACTCACTGCTCTGTCCTTTTCAATGCTTGTTTTCAGAGGGTCTGAATTGTACCAGATCAGCAGTGATGTGAGTGATGATGTTTCAGGCTTACTACGGAGGAGAGGCACGGTGTGAGGAACAGGCTGGGGGAGGAGACGTGTACGACCCCAAAGAACTGGTGTGTGGTGGTTGCTCCGATGTGTCCCGGGCTCAGGTATGTTATTTTGATCTTGTGTACACTCAACAACATGAACTTCAAACCAAACCGTTCTCTTCATATTTAAAACCCATTGTTTGAAACTCTGTGAATGCTGCAGATTGAGAACAGTTTTGAAAATGCTGATGGGATTTACATGAGTGGATGCGTGTGGGTTGGGAGGGTGTGATGGGGGGCATAAATCTTTCAGTAACATTTTAAAATAGTTTGTGGGAACCTTTATCATTAAAGAGAGGAACATGATACACATTATGCTGCAAAACATGCACATTGTTAAGAGTCATTTTACTGGGGGGTTTTCTGTACTCCTCCCATGAGTTATTTTACTAGTTGTTGTTTTTTTTCTGTTCTCCTCCCATGAGTTATTTTACTACTGTTTTTTTTCTGTTCTCCCCTGCCCATTGACCAGATGTGTCCCAAGCATGGATCGGACTTCCTGGAGTACAAGTGCCGGTACTGCTGCTCTGTGGCTGTGTTCTTCTGCTTTGGCACCACACACTTCTGCAACCAGTGTCACGATGACTTCCAGCGTGTCACCAACATCCCCAAGACTAGTCTCCCCCACTGCCCTGCTGGTTAGTTCACTGCTTCTGCCGGTCTAGGCTGTTTGTGTTTTTTTTTTAAATCATTGAAGGGTTGCTTTTTCATAGCCCTTATAGAAATGATTGTATGATTATATTCAGAAGTTTCCACTCTTTATTTATCTATTATACTGCTCAGCATGTAAGCATTTGAAAGGAAATTTTCTTCCTAAAATTAGTGCAGACTCCGGCAGGGGTCTGACATTCCTGTCCTGTGCAAACTATCCGCCCATGCGGAGCAGACGAAACTATGGCCGATAACCTCCCGGAAGTAGGTAACCTCCCCTTTGTCCCGCTGGTTATCGCCCTCTTTACAACATAATTTGACCACAAACAAGAACGCCAGAGAATCGACAGACAGACAGAAAATACGAAAAAACAGCCGTATGAAGAGCACAGGTACAGGAGTCATGATGGCTGCCGGAAAAAGAGGGCGATAACCAGCGGGACAAAGGGGAGGTTACCTACTTCCGGGAGGTTATCGGCCGTAGTTTCGTCTGCTCCGCATGGGCGGATAGTTTGCACAGGACAGGAATGTCAGACCCCTGCCGGAGTCTGCACTAGTTGGGTCACGGTAAGTATGTTATTTAAACGTAATTTTAGATAGAAAATTTCCTTTTAATCTGAGTAAGTTTCTACTTTGAAGCAGGAACAGTGTTCTTTATGAGGAAGTATATTATGTGAATGTTTGACAAACTGTGAATTGCAGCCCATGAAATGATACAATGGTAGGCAGTGAAAAAATCTGAGGGTACAGGATTGAATACCAGACTTGCCAGTCTTTTCTCCCCCTCCACTAAATCTTGTGTGATGGTCTGGATGCAAGTCAGCTGGATGAAGCCATACACTGAGGTCCTATGTGTAGCATGCACTAAGCACTCGTAAAAGAATTTGTGGCAACAAGATTGTTGTTCCTGGCAAAATTTCATGGTAAAAATCCACACAAATACATGTGTGTGTGTGACTGAAGCCACGGCTGAATAACACAGGAGGCAGCTCTCAGTAGGCTCTGCCCAGGTAGGCAGCTTGTGCAATAGACTCCATGTGTGTAAAGCGCTAAGAGCTTGGATTCTGACCAAGGATATGCACTATAGAAGTATCCATATCAGTCAGTCAAAACTGCACTTGTCAGGTCTTGTGTGTATCAGTGTTTCGCAGTCAGTTGGAATATAGATAACCGATTTCCATTGTAGTTTATGACACCCACCCATCCCCCTTTTGCTTAGAGAGAATGCCTGTATAGTTTTTGTCTAAAGGTGTCTTCCCGGCAGTTCAAAACATTCACAAGAAAACAAGAGTGTCTGTTGAGAAGGGAAGAGTGAAAGTGGTTTCACAGCATCACAGGAAGCCCATTTGTCACCATGGTTCATTTTCATATGTTGGATTTTCAGGTGGTCACAGATTTCTTGCCCTTGTGACCTTCAGGCTTAATTGTGATGTCTGTAATTGTATTTTATTTTTGCAAGGACATGTAAAATTTGGACTGCTCTCCGTGGGGAGAGTGTGTAGCCACAGTATACAGCGCCACCCCTTTTCTGTCTGCAAGTGTATTGGTTTTACTATCAAAGTGGTTGGGGGCTGGGGTGGGGTTTTTTGGGTTTTTTTTTTTTTTTTTTTTACAGAATCTTGCAAGGGACAACCCTTTTATTGCTATGGTTTCTTTTACGTGTGCTAAGAGCATATTGCACACAGGACCTCAGGTATCATCTCATCAAAACACAATAAACCTGCAATGTTTAATATATGTTGTTGTTTTTTTCAAAAAAGCATATTTAACTATTGAATACCAGACTGAGGCATGCTTTGGTTTATGATTTTGTGTTGTTTTTCCTTTTCAAAACGTGTTTTCATGTTGTCAAGTTTCACACAATAGTAATTGGCTTTTTTTTTTTTTTTGCATGTTTTTCTGTTGTTGTTTCAGGTTGTTTTTTTTACACAATAGATTATTCTTAGCCATGTGTAGTTGGTTGGACTGTCAACAACAACCGCCAGTTTGAGTGGTGCTGTGAAGTTTTAATGTGCACTGAAAGCCAACAAGGTACAGATTTTACTCTGTGTGTGTGTGTATGTGTCAGGACCGCGGGGCCGCCAGCTGGAAGGAGAGGAGTGTCCCCTGCATGTGCAGCACCCACCCACCGGGGAGGAGTTTGCTCTGGGCTGTGGGGTCTGTCGCAATGCACACACCTTCTGATCGCTGCCACAGCTGGCTTCTGTCTTACTGGTTTCGGAGAGATGTTCGGGCGTTGCTGGTGAAAATGAAAAACGAGCATCTTCTGATGGACTCAACAGCTTTCTTCAGTCTTACTGGTCATGATGAGGTGTTCAGGCATTGCTGGTGAAAAACACGCACCTTCTGATGGGCTCTACAGCTTTCTTCTGTCGCGTTGAAATGTTCCGTCATGACTGGTGATAATGTCAACTGTTAATTGAACTTGGTGAACGTCAGCTGAAACTGGTGAATATCAGACTGTGTCCATCTGATGAATGAGAAGAAAGACTGATGTGAACGACTTCAGGATCAATGAGACCGACATAACAGAATACTGTCTGGAATGATTGTGATGTGCGTATCATCCCCCATGTCTGGGGATTTGTGAACCCTCTGCCCCCATGTTTCTCCTCTGTGACTCAACAAAGTGTTTTTATATTTGTAACGTCACACTTACAGCTGTCCTCCTCACTCCCCCAAACTGTAAAGGCATGCTTGCTTCTACATATGACTGTTTCATCTGTTGACAAATGCCAGTCTGGTTTTGAGATAAGAACTTTGCATGTTGTGATGTACAGTATGGAAAAAATTTACTTTTATTGATTTATATACACTTTGTCAGGTTTTGCATTAGTTTCCTTGATATTGTCACAGGGGGCAAAATGTCCATAAGAAGTAGACACTGTAAACATGACAATTTAAAAACACGTTTTAGAATGACCGCATTGCCCAGCATTGCCAGTTGGCTTTCCCTTGAAGTTGATATGGAATCGCTTTTTGTTTGTTTTAACTGAAACGACCTGTTGCCCAGTACCAAGATTTAAGCAAGTCTTTTTAGAGTAACTGAAGTGCTTAGCTGAATTGATTTTATAATTCATTTAAATTTTAATTTTGTCATCTGTACTATGTAAGTATATTCAGTATGTGTCCTTTTTTTCCTAAAAGTTTTTAGTTCCAGTCACATGTATAGTCACCGTGTGCCAACTTATGAGTAATGTATCAGAAGATTCGAGCATCACACAGTAATTCTGTATGCTTTGAATTGGTTTGTACAAAGATCTTGTCAACGCCTCTGTGCAGATAAAAGACTGTTGTTACCTCTGTACAGATGGATGAGTGTCAAGACTTCTTTTTTTTTTGTGACGGTTGATTATGCTGTGATTTGTGTGTTCAATGGAATGGAATAAATGGTAACTGTGACCACAACCAAGATGTTTTTCCTTGCTCATTGGTTTATTGTCATCAGTGTTCAGTGCTTTTTTCATTTGACTAATGCTCCCTGTTCAAACCTTCATCCACCTCCACTGTCACAAACAGTGGACTGCTGTCTTCCTGCCATCGGTATCGTCACTCAGACACTGCAGGTAAAAAATAGTTTTTCCATCTGATTGCAGTGGAACCACCAAGTACGACAATAAATAGTGTTTCTCATTACAGCCTGGCTGTAGATCCGGGTGCACATACGATGACTTAGAATCCAAAGGTGGGGCCACACAACTGCAGGAACTGGGCAGTGGAAGAGAAATCAGCTGGAAGTGTCTGAACCATATGCTTGCAGTACCTTCCTTATCTCACCCACCAGGTCCTCTCGTTTCACCTCTCTCTGCAAACAGACAAATGTCAAATTAAGTATACTTACATCTATTCTTCCCCATTTCAGATTTTATAATTACTGAAATTCACTCACCAGCGCTCAAAGAGTTTTAGCTCTTTCAAGTCCAGAGATTTTGAGGAAAAAAAAAAGATGACAAACAATGAAATAAAAGAATAACTCAAGTGTGTAAAACAATACCAAGTGTCACGTTTTTTCCCCCTTTGTTATGTGTATATTTCCCAACAAAACGGGGCACAATTTTACAAGCAGTCAGGTATATGTTACACTCAGTAAAGAGCTGTGCACATGAAAGTAATCAACCATGAAGCAAACAGCAAACGAAATATTTTCTACCAGTTACACAACTGAACTCTGCACATCAGACAAAGCTGTCCAAATCTCAAAGGTCTGTGTCCAATTCCATGATTTATTTCCCTTTATCATTGAAGTCCTGTCATACTCTTTCTGTTCCAAAGTCTCTGATTTCATTCATAATACCAGTGTGTCATAACCAAGATGAAGATGACAGGGTTTTTTTTCTCCTTTAAAAAAAAATATATTTAACACACATTCCTGTATTCATATATACAACACTTTTTTGTGCACATACAACACGCTTACTTTATAGACTACACAACACACTTTACTGAGGATTTCTTTTTTTCATATAATTAACCCTCATTCCTATATTCATATATACAACACAGCACTTTTTTGTATATATACAACATAACACACTTACTTTATAGACTACACGTTATACACACACACGACACAATACACTCTCACACCTCTTCTCTGGTAGCCACCACCCTCAGCTTGACCACACCAGCTTCAATCTCTGACTGGCCGAGAACCAGAGCCAGGGGAATTCCATTCTCCTCACAGTACTGAAACTGTGTCAGGGCTTTGGGGTTCTTCTTGTAGGACTGCTCTGCCTGCAACAGTCACCATCCACAGCCAATCATGACATCTTCACTTCTCCACTTCACAGGACTTCATCAGATTAATAGGAGATTTTACCAATTCCATTTTGTAATGCTCGATACACATGTTGGGTGTTGTACGCGATGGTTAAATGTGTGTACATTCATATATTAGTGTTTTGTTGGACGTCTGTGTAGGTTCATGTTTGAAAGTTGTCATTTTATTGTTTGAATGCATGTTCAACTTATCTTTTTTACAATGTACAGCACAACTGATTATGTCTTACATGGAAAGGCACCATATAAATGAAATTATCGTACAACCTGGGTTATTTTCAATACCCAACATCAAAGCAACACAGATCTTTTGATTTCACTTCATTCAATGAAATTTCCAAAATCAACAGCTTTATGGGAAAAGGGGGCAGGTGTGTCAGGGATAACAAAACTGGGCAGATGAAGGGAAAAAGTTAAAACATCAGACATAAAAGGAGGATTGCGGTGCAGGAGACTACAAACCTTGATGTCGGCATTCCACAGCTCTGCACACAGCTTCAGCCTCTCCTCCACCAGGTTTTTCTGTGCAGACACCACCATCACTTCTGTCTCCGTGGTGCGGATCTTGGCATTTGTCGTCTGAAAACCGTCAACAGAACATTCAAGAAACTAGAAATTAGACAAAATTAGAATCCATAGTGATTTCTTTCCAGTATGACCAGGGCTTTATTTTGAAATCTTATTCTCAAAAAGGGTGCATCATTTCGCATTGACAGACAAGACTGAAATCACACGAGATCACAGTGATTTGCAGCATCTCTTGTGTGGGAGATCACATTTTGATGAAAATCATTCCCATGACCGTTTAACCATTTTTCAGCCAAAATAGCTCATCCATACCCCCCTTTTCCATCAACAGTTTTTCCAGCCTTCTATCCACATGTCTTTGTAAGTTCTGCCTCTCATTGCTTTGTTCCATGTGCATGAAAGTTGGATGTGAAAGCACTGCGATTTCTTTCCACACAAGATTTAGCACTACATTAACACATTTATAATAATAATTAATAAATGAACACACTTGACCCACCCTGGCTTTGGCCTCCATGATGGAGAAGAGACGCTCGATGCCGATGCTGACCCCCACGCAGGGCACCTTTTTGCCGTCGGGGTCAAACATGCCCACCAGGCCATCGTAGCGACCCCCGCCAGCCACGCTGCCCACCCCCACCTGCTCCTCAGAATCACTGGCTCCTTTGGCATGGCTGTAGCCTGCCAGGGAAACACAAGAGACTGTTACAGCTGTCACCTCATCAGCACCCAAATCAAATCAATCATGTGGGACTGGTACAACTGCCACTTCGGTAGCACCCAAATCAAATCAATCATATGGGACGGACACAGGTGCCACCTAATCAGCACCCAAATCAAATTAAATCATATTGCTTATTTGGCAGCTTAGCCAATCAGCACCTTCATGCACATGCTACCAACAACATAATGTACAAAGTAATGCACTTGTAGTTTTTGAAGCGTTTTCAATATTCAAAGAAAAGGAACAAGAACATTTTCATTAAATATGTTACATGTATGCATCCTTATGATAAACTTTACGTAAATGCAAGTGGTATAGTAACCAAACTTTGTAGGATGGTAGGCATGCCAAAGATTTTTTTCCATTCATCCCTTTGATGAGAAGAAGGTAAGCATGTGTGAGAGATCTAAGGTCAACATCACTATTTGGTAAAACAAAACGAGCTCAAAAGAACTCACGTCCTCAATAAAATATTCAAACTTGGTACAGCAACTCATGGTGACAGCATGATCCAGATTGAAATTCAAGGTCAGGAGTCAAAGGTCAATATCACACACAGCAATCCAAAGTAATAGGTAAATCATGTAAGTTTCTCTATTCTATTACTTCCTGTGGCTTATGACATGGATTATGTCATTATTGCAATGTTTTTAAAAGCGAATATGTGAAATGCTTTTATCTGAGAACATATGTTTATTACTCTTGTTTAATCAAGTAATCCGCGTGGTTGGGGGTGGGGGGGGGGTGGGGTTGCGGGTGTGTGCTGATTATCTGGTTGCGGTTTTCCGCAATTTATCTTTATTCTTATCTTATCTGTCTATTATAAAGTTATGGTCCCCATGTTGTTTACTTGTCTATGTTGTGATAATGCACCTGACTAAATTTCTCCAGTTGGAGATAATAAAGTTATTCTTATCTTATCTTATCACACAAGTCAGTCTCGAAGGCTTTGCCTCTCTCTTGTTTAAGTGCCTCTCCTTAAAGGTTGAAGCAACCAGCCCAAAAGTAGAGACTTGTTTGTTTTTTCTTTGTAATAGAAAAATAAAAACTGGTAACCTACCTTTCAGAACTCCTTCGTAAATGACTCCTGTGTAGTAGTCCAGACCCCGAGCCAAGCTCATGTCAAACAGTACCTGTAACAGATATCTGATGCTTAAACACACACACACACAGATGATAAGAGTTTCAGACAAGCATGAAATCTGGAAGAATTTGCATGTGAACTATTTCGAATAATTTATAAGTGAAAGAGAACCATCACTGTTCATTCTCTCTTCTTTGTTGGCAGTAAAGTGTTCAGTTTGATTGAAATTATCACAGATGGTCCACTGAGTACTGACCATCTTCAGTCATCCAAGCACAAAGTGAGGCCAGAAAAATGCTTCTTCAATATATTACCAATTCAAAGCACAAATGAAATACAATAGGCAAATTTCTAGCTGTCTGGAACCTCTCATGAGCCAAAGAGTATTAATTTCTATCATAATTTTTTGCTTTGTTACATGTCATGGAAAGACAAGGGTCTTACCTTGAAAAATAAGAGCTAAATATCTAGCTGTTGGGAACCTCTAACCAGCCATTCAGTATTAATTTCTATAATCAGTTCTTGCTTTAAATCATGGTAAGATAGACTTTGAAAAATAACAGCCAAATATCTAGCCCTTTTGTGAAACTCTTGATTCAATAACCAACAATTTATGTACTACACTGTTGCTGTGTTACATGCATTCACTACTCATGTATCTCATCATCTGTTGCCATGTCACACGCATTTACAATCATGTATTTCACTGGTTGTTGCTACATCACATGCAACTGACCAACTAATCATAAATCTCACTGTCTGTTGCCATGTCACCTGCATGCAGAAGACAGCGACACTCACTTTGTCAGCCACACCATACAGCTCGCAGTACTTGAGCAGAATCCTCATCTCCTCCAAGGCTTCCACTGCATTCTTCTGCTTCTGCAGGCCTGCGTCCTTCAATAACTCATCCACCAACTCTATGCCGCCTGACACACACCAAAAACACACATAATAATGATAACAATAATGTGAACTTGTATAGCACCTATTCTCTAAATAGGGGTCAAAGTGCTTTAAAAAATGGGTTACATACACGCACATCCACACCCCATGCATGCACACACACGAACACACACACACACACAGACGAGAAGTACACAACGAGAAGAATGGAGTGGCGCAAGCGGGTTCTATATTAGTTATAAGAAGTGTGTTTTTCTGGGAAGACTTGAATGAAGTGTAAAAAGATTATTCTGGTGTTCTTTCACTGAAAATATTGTGAATTAAGAATGGCTATCATTGCTAAAACAATAAAATTTTCTGTTCATTCTATCATTTTTGTTAAGTTACGTATATAATAAGGCATGGGAAAAAAAATAGTCCATATTAAAAAGCAATTAGTTTAAGTTAAACTTGTGAATTTTTTTCAACTTCATAATCAAGATGCACCCACTTGAATTGTAAGCTAAAGTAACCGAATCACTGTTCACTTGATAATCTTAAAATGTATTCATTAATGTCACAAGTTTGTTAAATACAACAAAACACATCAAAATGCAAGAAGCTTATATAAATAAATGACAACAATACATATTGTCAGTAATCAAATCATTTTTAATCGTCACAAAAAAAAACACAAAAAAAAATCATTCCATCCATTACCATTCATGCAAACAATAGTCCCAGAAATTCACACTTTATGCACGTCTAATGGAACACTACTATTGTGGGCTGATAAACTGTCAGTTTCCTCTTCTTCACTACATGGTGCAGGTCTGCTATAAACACAGCACAGTAAGGACGGTTCTCTGACTTAACCCCTTGCCTGCCGTGGGATGTGAGACTTTTATTGCACTGTTATACACTTGTAGGACATGACTCCCACATCCAATTTTCATCAGCAATTCACAGTTGATAGATAATGGGAAAACAACTTTCTTTGTCTCTCCCTGTCTTCTAGAATGCCTAGAATGGATTGTTCTTGGTCTATTTTTTTAAAGCTTTGGAAATGGCACGGGAGATAATAATACTGTCAGTGGGGGAAAAGATCTGTATAGCGCTGAGGGTGATAATTTAGATGGATGAGTCACCACCCACTTTTGTGACATTGTGAAAGTGACCCCAAGGCTGATATTCTTCATCTGAAGCTGGTGAGGGACACAGCAACAGTGAACATGAAGCAGTTACCATCACAACCACCAGCATCACACATTAGCAGCAAGGAACAGAAGGCGGGGTGTTCATTTGATATCAAAATGGCCAAGGGGGCATTGTCGAGGTAGCAGATTCTGGTTATTGTTTTTTGTTTTGTTGCTAACTGGTGAAAACAGATATTCTCCATTTTTCCACACAGGAATCCAGCAGGCAAGATCTGGAAAGAAATCATCTTGCTCAGTCAAACCCGAAATGACTGGAGAAGAGTTCTTGATACTTACGCTCCAGCTGGAGCAAAGTGGATTAACACAACACAGGAATCACAAGAACAAGAGGTTAACACAAAGATTTTTTTTTTCATGCACTGACAATTTTCCTTCTGTTAGTTTTCTCCTCTATCACCACATCTGAGACAAAAGATATGTCACTTTATCCAGCATTTCTACTGCACATGTCTGCACAGATCAGCAGCAAACCCAACATCTTTGACATCAAATGCATGATTACCTTGGAATCGAACATATTCTCCAATTTTGTCGGCTGCCTCAGGGCTCAGCCCTTTTTCATCCACCATTTCCATCCGTACATCTTCCCAGAACGTCTGACAACAGAAGGGGATATAACATCACACATCGCGAATGTAAAGATCTCTTTTATAAATCTATCCTGCACAACAAAAATCACACGATGCAACAGCAGATTTCTTTAACCTATTCTGTATGACAGTCTCATTTATTTATTCTGATCACAGATTTTCACAAACCAACGCAGAAAATAACCAAAAGTGAAACAAGAAAGTTCAATCATACTTTCATAAAAACTCTGTGGAGGGGGGGGGGGGGGGGGGGGGGGGGGGCGTGAGTGTGAATGATTGCATGCATTTGCCTGACTGCTTGGTCTCACTTTGCGACTTCAACTCACTGTGCCAAGTTCTAGTTCCTGACCAAACAAAACTTTAAAAAAAAAAGAAGTCTGAGGCTTGGGCTCACTTTATCCAGCTTGTCCACAGCTGAGCAGATAGGTCGGAACTTGTCGTCAGGCACCCCACAGGCAGCAAACATCCCGTCCAGTAGCCGCCTGTGATTCACCTGCACAGGGCCCACACACTCTTTGGGTACTGACATGCCATAATCAAGATCATCAGTCTTCACTCTTTAAACATGCATGCATATGTTTTTGTAAGTTTTCGCTTGTTTGTCAATTCATATGTGTGTGTGTGTGTGTGTGTGTGTGTGTTTGTATGCAATCACTTTGTATGCATTCGCATGTTTGTCAATGCATGAGTAGGTGTACCACTGCCTGAGCTTGTTTCTCCCTCTGTTATGTCAGAGTAAAACATGGCACACACATTTTTTAAGTGCCATACTGGCCCTAGACTCATTATCTTATTATTACTGTTTATCTTTCCTTCTCAGATTTAATGTGCTATTGCGAAACTATTTATAATGAACTTATAAAAGCATTTCACAGAATATTTGTGACATTTTCAGAGTTGATTTTTGTGACGACGGACATCATCATTTCATTTTATCCAAGACAAAATTTATTTTTTGTAATTCAAAGAATTATGTCTATTGCTTAATGCTGTGAAAAGTAAAAGGTGTACTTCCACACACACAAAACAATCTCACACGATGTCTCTCTCTCTCTCTCACACACACACACTCACAACATACTAAAAACAGTCACATATGTACATGCACATACAGACAAATTCAACTGTATAACAAAATCCTCAATGAATATGTACACAAAACCACACGCATACACTGATACAGACCTTTATAATAAAATCTCCAATGTCCAGACTCGACAAAATTTCAGTGACAATTCTGACACACTCCGCATCTGGCAACATTGGGTCATATTGGCCAGCAATGTCAAAGTCCTGGAAACAAAACAAATAAGATTATGGCTTAACAATACACAAAATAAACAAGATTACAGACTTACAATACACAATGTGCTAAAGATCAATAAATGAACATGTTGTTAAAGTTCTGTGAGAAGGTGGTCAATTATTATTTCTTGGGTAACAAACCAACAATTCATAAATTAAAGTTAAACATGGAATTCTTTGTTAAACAGACAGAGCTAGTTAAAAAGCAATATATGTGCGTCTGTGTACATGTGTGCACATGTGCTCCTATTTTTATAAGCACTGTGAGCTATGTGAGGAATGGCACAATACAATGTGCATTATTATGTTTTGAACACTCACTGGCCCATAAATCAATGTTTTCACTTGAAACTCACACATTGGTAGAACTCGCGGTAGCGCCCCCTTGTCATGGCAGGGTTGTCTCTCCTGTACACCTTTGCGATGTGATAGCGTTTGATGTTGGTCACCTTGTTCATGGCAAGATAGCGAGCAAAAGGAACCTGCACTATCGTTAAGGCTTCTGACTTGAAATCATTTGTAAAATCATCACAGACATACTTTTCATAAACCCTATATCATCAAATGGTCTTCCTTCAACCTTGTAGTTTTTTTCTGGTTATAAACTGCTCATTTAGTCACTATGACGGTTTGCAATCTTTCATAAGCCACCTTGCAAAAACTGTCATTATACATTGCTCATAATTTTTTCTTCTTTGTTTGTGGGCTGAGACTCGCACGTCCTCTCGCATACACAAACAGGATTTTACATATATGGCAATTTTTACCCCCACCATACAGGCAGCCATACTCCATTTTCGGGGCAAAAGGGCTGGGAGTGCATGCACAGTATGTTCTTGTCTCTATAACCTACTGTACACTGACATGGATTATAGGTCCTTTAACATGCGTATTTGATCTTCTGCATGTATTTTCACACGAAGGGGGCTCAGGCACCAGCCTGCATATCTGTTGGCATGGGAGGTCAGAAACTGGGATTCAAACCTGGGACTCTCAGACTGAAGTCCAACATTATTATTATTCTAACCACTCAGCTGTTGTGCCTGTCCATTACTCATTATCATATTCCTTTATCTTTCTGAAGTGATTTACAATCAAAATAAAACAGCATACTTAGCAGATTACTTTCTTTCTTTTTGCCCATACTTTTCATTCTGTTTCTCAATCCTTAAAAGTTCTGAACTCCAATCTGGAAAAAAAAAATTAGAGATTTTTCTTTTTCTTTTGAAACGTAAAAGCAATTATTATGACAAAATTCTCAATGAATCAGTAACAGGCCAAAGAAGAGAAGCAAAACCAAGATCAGGAGAAACAACAAAAAAGAAAAATCAACATGACCAGGACCAAACAACAAAGGATACTGTTAGATCATACCGCAGTGAAGTGATCTCCCCTCCCTGGTCGGCCAAGTCGTAGATCAGTTTTGAGTCTTCTCCATACTTTCCTGTCAACGTTTCCTGCAACATGATTCTCAGTGTGAAAGGTCTAAGTTCCTAGTGTTGTCAGGTTTGACACTGCATAACAGCTTGGGCTGCAACAGTCTTCTGACTATCAAACAGTGGTTGTAAATCGTAGTCAGTCTATCTTATAAAAAAACAAAAAAAACAATGATGTGCACCCACACACAAACCAACCAAAACAACTGTATTGAGGAGTAAAAAAACAACAACAAAGGACAGAAAGCACAGCAAGATTCACTTCACTGCTAATTTTTTCCCCAACAAATTATTTATGTCAATACAAATGTTGAACTCATGAAAGGGAAAGATGAAGAGTGAAAGAAAACTCCAGCTTTATTTGTGAATAAAGCAAAAACCAAAACTATGGAATGAAGCCATTCATCATAAACCACACCTTCAACTCAAACACAGGAGTGTCAATCGTCTCAGCGCCATGACGTTTGAAGCAGCGGATGATTTTGTCAAACACGCCTTCCCTGATCGCCATCTGCTGGGGGTTGTAGTCCCTTGTGCCCTGTCACATTCACACATACCTTTATATATACAACCAGCAGATGTAACTGAATGCTTACACACACGCACACACACACACGCATGTGCATGCACACACACACACACACACACACACACACACACACACACACACACAGAGCGAGCATCACTCTGCAAAATGTAAGGTTATGAAAGTACACTTTTGTTTGTGCACACATATGAAACTGGAATTTGTTACCAATATTTAATTAACAACCGCACTGCCTTTCACATACAATCATAAATACACATGTACATGCATACAGCATACACATAGGAAAATTCTATGTTTAAAAAAAAATCTATTAGATAATAATAATAATTAATGCTAACATATCTATCTTACTAACAGTATAACAAAGTAATGAATTATTACTTCCAATGACTAATACATAATCCAAGAAAGCCAAATACCAACACACATCAACACACCACACAGAGGGAAAAGGAAGAAAAAAGAATAACATAACAAGGACAGGTCAAGGTCTCTTCTTCTGCCTTCATTTGCTTCAAGTTCCACATTCACTTGTATATGTACATATGGCCTTCTACATACATGACCATTTATACCCCACCACGTAGGCAGCCATACTCAGGTGTTCATGCTGGGTATGTTCTTGTGTCCATAACCCACTGATAAAGATTTTGGGATCTTTAACATGAATACTTAATCTTCTTCATGTATATATACACAAGTGTGGTTCAAGCACTAGCAGGTTTGTACATTTGTTGACCTGGGAGATCCAAAAATTACAATCCTTAACCCACCAAGTGCCATGACCTGAATTCGAACCCAACACGACTGAAAATCCAATACGTTAACCCTTCAGATACTGTGCCCATTTGGACAGGTGAACTCACCTTGGGTGTTTTGAGCACAAACTTCTTGGGGCCATTGTCACCAAGTTGAGCTTTCAGCGCCAATAATTTTGACACTTCTTCATCGATCTGAAATCACCACAACAGACAGAGACATCAGCACCATGATGCACATGACCAATGATTTTGTATTTCATTTAATAATACTATCTTTTAGTTTTATGAAGCCATGTTCAGTTTTTAGAGGTTCTTTTTTGAAACTGACACCAGGTGACACATTTGCCATAAACTTTGCAAACAAGCACTACAGAACAAAACAGCTATTTATACATCCATGCTGCTACCATTTACAGTGTTTAAGTTTGGATGTTGCACAAAGATGTGTGAACCGTTGTTATTTTTTTGTTTTTTTACAAACAGCATTTACAAATGGCAAGTAGACACTGGGAAAGACAGTCAGATAAATGATGTTCATATTATCACATTCATATACTGATCTATCCTGCTTTTCTTTTTCTTCTCATTTGTGATGTACTGCTCAATTCTTTCTTCTTCTTTTTTTTAAATTCTTTTTCTAATTCTCAATTTCTTTCATTTCAAATAAATACCACCCTTGATAATCAAACATGTAAAATGTATGATAAGAATGAGTATTATTTGTTATAATTGAAACTGTGCTGTGTCCACAAATTGTAGCACAATGGAGGGGAAACAATTGGGCATCATTTAAGACATTCTGATGGTTTTGTATGCAAAAACTTTGACATACACAGACATCGATGCACATACAGATTCTTGCAGTTGCATTCAGTCACTAAGTGCTACTTGTACAATAGCAGTACCACAATATCTTCACACATACACAAACACACACACACATACATGAGAATAGAGATTTAAGCATATCACACACAGATATTCATGTATAAAATCTAAATACTGGTTCTAACTTCTAATTCTATGGTAATAATCATCAGTCCCTTAAACCAGACAATTATCATGAGAGCAAACCAACCATGCTGCGCACAGAGCAGTGGAACAGTTGACATGCCAGAGTATGTGTTGCCAATGGACGCGAAACACTGCATGACATTTTTGGCAATTTCTATCAATTCTGTCCACTACTTTTTTCAGCTGTTTGCTAGTTTCACAAAATCAAAACAGCATAAGACAGCTTAAGCCCTGGCCTAGGTTAACTGTTACAAAAATAAAAACAACAGGAACTTGGACAAAGATTCCTGAATTATTCACAAACAGTGTAATATTAGCCTAATATCACTCTAGTTAGAACACACAGAACTCAGTTCATTAATCACTAAATCAGTAAATGTCAGCAAATCAACGACTTGGTAAAACTAAAAGAACAAAAAGTCTGTCATACGTATAAACTATGTGCCTACACACACATCTTTCATCAGTGACCAAGCCCAAACCCGGTCACGATTCCAGATAAGAGAGAATGAAAATGAGTGTAATGCATGGCTCTTGCATCAGCTACAAACCCAGAAACTGGGAAAGGGGTCACAGTTCCTGATAAGAGGAGATACATTTGCCTTTCAATGGAAGGCATCAACAGTTCTCAATGCTTCACTATGATGGTACAAGTGAAAGTGTTGGCATTTTTACATGCTTCTGGTGAAAGACATGAATCACGCAGAACTTCAAAATAATAATTACTGTAATTTCTCCCTGACCAATATGTCACATTAAGTAAATATTCGACTTTTATAGACTAACCATTGATACTCCCCCCCCCCTCACCCCCCCCTCCCCCACCCCCCTACTTCTCCTGCACAAATGTATGTGAATGTTTTATGTATACTGTAAAGCAGTCACAAATAATTCACAAACTGCCCTCAGAACTGCAGTATTATGATCATCATTATCATCATCAGTATTTTATCAAATGTCAACCACACAAACACACCCTTTGTCACTGTTATTGTTTATAGCCTTGCCAAATACAAATGGCTGTATAAATGACTGAGCACACACACACACCTACACAATCATACAAACAGATATGCACAGACTTATTTCAACATACAAACTACAAATACTAAAGTACCAAATTACCTGACCCTTTCAGATCACTTTTGTTGAACAAAATAAAAGCAGTGCCTTACCACTTTTTTCTTTTTCCCACTTTTCTCAACAGCCAGACAAATACTTTTGTGAATTCCTCCATCATACTCATCTCCAGGACAAAAACACTGTTCTGATGACATTGATAACACTGCCTGACAACTCAGTCCCACTCAGACCTTCTTCTCAAACAACTTGATTTTAGACAACAATCCAACAAGGATACTATTCCTTATTCTACACACAGTATGTCACTATAGATAATGTATAACGCTTCCAACTGTTCTTCTCTCCCACACTGAAACTGAAAGTCAGACAGCAAACAGGGCCACCTCTTACAAACATTCTCTTCTTGAAAATGACACAGTGATTGAACCTAACTCAGAAACTGTGAGTGTGACAGTCTTTATCAATTTATTTTCTAAACTTTTTTTTAAAATTTATTTTTTTATTTTTTTTAGATACAGCTTTTGATTTTGAATAATAATTTTCTAAACTTTTAAGCAGTTTTTGAATATCTTATAGCTTCAGTCTACACAGTACATTCACAACAGGTTCAACTGTCCATTGTAAAGCACAGGAGCCTGAGAACACAACAGACTGTGGGCAGATAACCGGATGACCAGAACCACCCACAGTCTATCTCTCACACACCCAGACACAACTACGTCACTTCTCTTATCTACCAGCCAACGTCATCTTATTCCACATGGCAAAGTGCAGAATGTTGGAAGAATCAAGTAATCAGTTCTAATAACATTCAGTTATTTGGAACTGAACTCTTTATTCAGAGCTTACCTGCTATTTCCAAAACAAGGTAAGCCAATACTGTTTTGTTTTTTGTTTTACCAAACTGTTGACTTCATACTATGTGAGTTATGCACCAAACAAAATGCGCAGCATAACTTAAGTAAAATTCAACTAAATGACAGTGTCACTGCTCTCAGAAATTATCGAAGATTAACAAAATAGACAAAAGATAGACAAAAAAACTGTCATAAAAAAATTATTTTCATTCACAGAAGACATCAAAAGACTTCTCAACAGCTCTCATTAAAAGGATATGAGATACATGATTCATACCACATAGTTAATGACCGATACCACATTACAATGTGAATCTAAATACAGGATGAGTTCATTTACATTTTTAAGTATGTTGGATCAGCAGAACTACACTTTACACTATTCATTCTAAAGAAATATCATAAGAGTAAATATGTTCTAGAGATGACAAAGAGGAAAATCCGGAGCAAGTGCTCATTATTTATAGTTCGATCAAACAGCTTCATGTTCACTATGGCATGCTCCTATTCGCCCTCGTCCTACAGTCCCAGCATCTAAATCTTACAAACATGACCTACAATTTTTCGTATTCCTCATTTTCAAGCAAAATGCTTCAGAGTTGGCTTTTTAAAAAATTTTTTTAATGCATACCACAATCTGGGATGAAGTTAAAATCTTGAAAGTGCAAGTCAAGAAACAGTGCTACTTTCATCATATTCCGCTCTAGCTTCCCTGTATCTTTAGATCTCTTTATTTTTGAGGATTTCACACAAACCAAAACATGGACACATGCATGTCTTTGCATAAACAAAAATAAAGTGTACCTGTAATGAAGCCAGGCGTTTTAGCATTTGAAGACCATATTGTCGTTGAAGGAAAGACGGTTGGTGACGACACAAAGAAAGGCACAGACCCAACATGGTGCAGAAGTGGAATGTTAATTTGCAAGTGGATGATATCAGTTCACAAAACCAGCCCCAACAGTCACCGCACATGGAAGCAGAGGACAGAATACTTCTGTCAGAAAATCTGGGGAACATTTAGTGCAACAATGCTAATCAAAATAACACAAACAACATCCTCAACTTCATAAAATTCTTTGACTGTCACTGCTGATAACACTGAAATATTTATCTAAATACATATATTCTTTAATTCACGGTCACAAAAAACATAAAAACAAACAAAGAAACAAACAAAAAAACAAACAAACAAAAAAGAACAACAACTAATATTCTTGTCCAGTATATGTGTCATGATATTAATTATTATACAACTTTGAACAAATCTTTACTGATTAAAGCACTGAGAAAAATATGGTTGTGATGTTTTTTCAGTTACAAATTTATGTTAAAACAATGAAAGACACTTCATTAATATACATATAACTATTTTCTGTTTTTCTGTTTGTTGTCTATCTTCCCCTTCTCCTTTAACATTTCATCTCATCTTTCCTTGAGATGATGTGCTTTACTTTGATGGCAACATCATACAATGAGGTCATGTGAGCACCACGGGTTCATAAACATGGCTAGCTTTCTACTTGTCCATGTAAAATTATTAGTTTAGCTTTATGTGTTCTCTCACATTATTATGGTCAACATAGTTTGCTTGTTATTAGCTTGTTATTAGCTGAGGTTGTCCTTCATATGATGCATCTGCTTGATGTATGGATGAGATCATAAACCAAGACAAATTGTTTTTATTTATTGACTGAACTAATGAAGAATGTAAATCTAATTGTGTAATTTCAGTGTAAAACAAACATATCAGAATATATGATATCACAGTTCTATGTCATGTAATAAGGGATATGTATTTCCTTGTACCTCCTACTTTCCCTGTTGAATGCTGTCTTCAACTGTAATTGCATCTATATCATGCTAACCCAAAACATAACTGCATTACATGTAATGCCACTGGACTCAGGCTGAGGGTATTAAAGCAATTTTACATTGTATTTGTACTGACTTAACTTGTGTAGGTCTCACCACACACACACACACACACACACACACACAGACACACACACACAAGAATGCATGTAATGATGTATGGTCAAACAAAAGCATGCAGCTGCTTTAACTGTTTAAGAACACTTGACAACAGCAATGACATTGACACACAAAATACATACATACACTGTGACAATTATTACAAGTATGAAGTACTGACAGAAACAACAATAAAATAGGCATGAAGTACTGTCATGAAGAACAAAAATAAAGACAACAACAATGGCAATAAAATTATAATGGGGCACATCACATTATTCATACTGGTTGCACTATTAAAGTATTATTGCATCATCTCAGCAGTTCTGCTGTGGACAACAGTTCAAAAAGCCAAAAACAGAATATACTTGTTTCTGTAACGCTAATGTCCCTGAAATATGAAATAAAATAATACACAATTCGACACCAGTTTGTCTTAATTTGGTCAAAAAAAAATTAAATATATATATCACACAACACACACGCTGCAGACGCACATCTGTAGACAGCAGACACAAGACGAAGCCACACCGACAAATGAAACGCATACTAAAGCAGATCAAAATTTGCCCACACAAAAGTAATCATGAACAAAATCTGGACCTTCTCCTTGGGAGCTTTGTCTGCCTTCAGTTGCCGCACAACACTGCCCTGGACTTTTATTTGTTCTTGTATTGCCGCACGATCCACTTCCTCAGCCATATTGCTGCCGGGTGTTGCAGTCCGCTGGCTGCCTACCTATTTCAACAGATACCTGAAACAATTTTAAACTCAAAAGTATTGTAGCAAAAATAAAACAAAAATATTGCAACAATTCTACAGATATGATGAGATAAATTTTTATTACGATTTAGCTTTTGTTTTTTTGATTCAAAAATATTTGTTAAACAAATTTTATATCGTTTCTTCTCCAGCTTACTTTCACTTTCGTGCCATGGCCGCGTTCATGGAAGAGCATGGGTATGGTCAACCGAAACTTTTTTCTTACCACACATCGATCGTTTTGACAACTTGATTCAAGGAATTATTGCATTTTATGTTAACTTTATTTTACAAATATGGTAATATCCAGTTTTAGCATCCTAAATTATTGGATGGTATGTTTCGTGTATGTTGCACACAGGCATGAAGAACAACACAAATAACAATCATTTGACCTTTGTCATCTACTTGGAGTATGTAAATTGTGGTGTAAATTGCCTGAAAAACCACCGTCATAACCTCTTACAAACGTGATAACAATATCCACTTTCCCGCACAGCCGCCAAAATTGCAATTGCACATACTTTTGTACACATCTTCACACATTGACCCCACCAACATATCAGACGCGGGTGTACATTCCTATTTATCATCTTGACAGTGGCATTCCAAGCAGAGATGATGGTTTGTGGGTTGCATTTGAGCTGTATGCATAATATTTCACCTTGTGGACAAAGCTGTGATCTTTGTTGAAGATATACAATTAATTATGTTATTATTGCAGTTTGAAAGAGCTGCTCAACAATAATGCGGTATGTTAAGACCTGTCCAACAGTACTGCAGTATGTAAATAGCTGACCATCAATATTACAGTATGTGTAAAGATCTGCCTTTTGATAGTGCAGCGTGTAAAGAGCTGGTTGACAACATTACAGTATTTAAAGAACTGACAGACAGTATTTCAGGATGTAAAGAGCAGCCCAGCAATATTGTTGCACGTAAAGAGTTGTCCAGAAACATTATGTAATGAAGTTTTTAGAATATTTAAGCAGTTACCTGTCAGTATACAAAGAGCAATTCACCAATACTGCAGTTATGCAAAGAAAAGAGAGGTATTTTTGCAGTATGTAAAGACCTGCATAGAAATATTATTTCTGAAAGAGTTGCTGTGCAAAATTGCAGTGTGTAAAGAGCAACTGTAGCACAGCTCATCAGTATTACAGTATGTAACTTATAAAGCAGTGGTCAGCAATACTGTCGTGTGTTAAGAGCTTTTCCAACAATACTCTGTGTGTGTGAAAAGCACTGCCCAGCAATATTGCAGTATGTTATGAGCTCAAGCATGTAAAAAGCTGTCTGGTAATATAACAATTTGTTGTCTTTCTGCTTCAGAGATTCTGAAGTATAACCAGTTTTCCACATGACTCTTACAGTATACATTTTTTTTGAAAATTCTAATTTTGCATCTGTTATTGATTCACAATGATATCCTCATGTCTACTGTGTGTGTTATTCCCAGGTTTCATGAAATGGCAGAGAATCATCTCTGGCTACATTCCACTCCTGACTCAACACACATCCCCTCCATTTTTTGGACAGCAGAAACAGGTGTGGACTTTCAAATCTTCCATCAAGCGTTTCTCGCATCTTCAGAACATAAAACAAGTGTACTTGTTTGAAAATTCTGAAGAACACTGCTTCAACATTGAGAAACCATACAAGGTTTTGAATGATGTTAAACAGCTGGGTGTAAAAACAGTTAAGGGTGGTTTTAGACGAAGACCTGAACTGATTAGACAGAAACAACCAGACCTGCCATCTGCCGGTCTTCAATGCTACGGCTTGTTTGACAAATGTGAGCATATTCAGCAAGAACTGACTGAAAAGATGCTGTGTTTGATGAATGTTTCACCAGAAAAGAATCCTGGATGCTTGATGTTGGACATAGGATGTGGACATGGATGGAGCCTGACTATTCCCTCTTTACAGGGGTTCTGCATTACTGGCGTAGACCTAGACTTGCAAGCCCTTTCTGTTGTTCAAAACAAACTCAACACCAGTTACCTGCCATCTCATAGTGTGCATATTGTAAGAACAGATGTTTCCAACGGGCTTTGTTTCAGACAGAGTACTTTTGATGTGGCAATATCTGTTTCTTTTCTACAGTGGTTGTGTGTTGGAAAGCATTCTAGGAATATTCTGCAACACTTTTTTCATTCGCTCAGCTTTGTTCTGAAGCCAGAAGGAAAGGCTGGCATTCAGTTTTATCCTAGGAATTCTGGTGACGTTGTAAAAGTTATTTCAGAAGCTCAGAAATATTTCAAAGGAGCATTGGTTTCTGATTTTCCACATTTAGACAGGGGCAGAAAATTGTTTTTGCTTTTGTCAAACAGTAAGTAAGCAATTTCCTGTTTCATTCTTTTGAAGCAGTTGCTGATATATATTCCACCCCTCACCCTTCTGGCGACAACCTCAGCTTTTTACAGGTGACAGCGTTGGAGCAGGTCAACAAAGTGGAGGAGGTGAAAAGAAGAGAACTGTTCTGGATGTGTAACCTTGGGACAGTTTTTGTTGGACTGAACGTGAGAAACAACATCCACTGGTTTTCATTGTGAACCCTAATTCTTGGAGTTGCCAGTCCGGTTTGTCGTGGTGGTGGTTACACATGATCACTGAGATACAGAGAGTGAGAGTGAAAAAGAGTGATGTGTAGATTGACAATTGAAGGAACATTTAGAACATGATGACGTAAAAAAATAGCATTACGTCACCTGTTATAAGTGTAGTCTGTGACCAAGCTGGCAGCGAAAATTCAGATTTTATTATTTTGTTTAACAAAGTAGGTGTTGTTTTTCAACTTTGTTTTATTTATTTTAGATATATATATATATATATATATATATATATGTGTGTGTGTGTGTGTGTGTATCTGTGTGTTTGTAGAATTTGATCTTAAGCTTGCTCACAAATACAGTATGATGAGAGAGGAGAAAGAGAGAGTGTATACACTCATGTGAGCATATGCATATATCATTATATGTCACACCAGCTTGCTCTGCTGGAATCCTTATCTTGTTTTATTGTATGATGACACAATTCCACCACTGACTCATTCTGTCACCCATTAACCATTTTTGATATGATTCAATAAAATATTCTGAAATGTATATTTTTGACTCACTTGTGTAAACAAAGTGTGTGTGTCCGTGGTAAACTTTTAACATTGCCATTTTCTCTGCAAATACTTTGTCAGTTGACACCAAATTTGGCATAAAAATAGGAAAAATTCAGTTCTTTCCAGTCATCTTGTGTGTGTGTGTGTGTGTGTGTGTGTTTCTGCATGTGTGTGTGTATGTGTGTGTGTGTGTGCATGCAAGTGTGAGTATGCACAAGTTTTTGTATTGATATGCACATTTATGTATCCTAATTTCTACTGAATTACTTGATTTACTTGACACGGCTTCAAGTCTTCAAAATTCATTATCTAAGGCAGACAGGATGTAGACATCAACAACATTTTGATTATGAACATTCGAGCTTGTGTGTGTGTGTGTTAGAGAGAGAGAGAGAGAATGTATGATGCATGCATACAGACTCTACTATTCATGTTGTATATTTTTCAAGGGGAAATTGGTAGAGTGGGGAGAGAAAGCAAAGTCTTGGAGATGGTGGGGGTGGTGAGAGTGTCAGTGAACGGGAGGCCCATCTCCTGCTCATGTAAGGGAGACTATCGAAATAAAACTACCCCTGCTCTTACCACAGACTGAGTTTCCTCCCTTAACCTTCGCTGGCTATCGTGGGTCGTACACAACTCAGAAGGGTACAAAAACGCAAATATCTCAGCCAGTTCTTAATATTTTTCTACGAAATTTCAGAAATGCTTCCTATAACTAAAAGACCAGCTTTTGCCAAAAAATGAAGAAAAATTCATGAATTAGTTAATGAGTAATTAAAGGTGGCGTTTTAACTACACATGGACGCTTGTGTGGGTCGTGTATGACCCATGTTTTTTAAAGAGGAAAAAGCATGGTCACCCCTCGAAAGCTCGTGTTGGTCATGCACGATCCATACCTTTTTAATAGTGATTTCAGAAGGTTTAATTTGCAATTAGTGAAGGAAAATAAAGAAGTTTTACTTTCAATAGCCTCACTACCCCACTACTCTCCCACTACACCCCTCCCTTCCCCCCCACCCCCACCCCGTCCCTTTCGCCTGTCTTCAGCTATAACCCCCTTCCATTCCTTTCTCTAACAGCATGTACCTGTGTGACTGAATATCTTTGATTGTGCATGTATAGGATGTTATGACTCATCTCTCTCTGTCTCGCTGTCTGTCTCTCAGTTTCTCTCTCTCTCTGTCTCAGTCTCTCTATTTATCTATCTATCTCTGTGTGCATAAGTAAGGTTTGTATGCATGTGCATGTGGTGTTATGCGTTTGTGTGTGTGATCAGTTGTGTGTGTGAGTGTGTGTGTGTATGTGCGTGTGTATGAATTTCATACACACACATACACACACACACAGCAGAATGCGCGAGCATGTGTTTCTTCTGTGTGTATGTGTTTGTGTGAGTCTGTGTGTGCATGTGCGAGCGCATGTGTGTGTAATCAGTTGCTACAATATGTTTTCCTTTTCTATATTTTGTTATAAGCTTTGGAGGAATATACAGGTTTTTGTCTCTTTACAAAGTATGGGTCGTTCACGACACACATGAGCTTCTGTGTGCAGTCAAAAGCAACAGTGGTATGGGTCATGGACGACCCACATGAGCTTCCGTGTGTAGTCAAAAGCGACAGCCAGCGAAGGTTAAAAAAGCATGTTTAAATATTAAATTTTTTAACATCAGTTAACTTCATATTAAGGAGCCACGATAGTGTATTGAATAAGACAGTTTCTTCTCACCTGAACACACGGAGTTCGAATCTGCCCTCAGAGCTTTTCTTCTTTTTTTTTTTAACCCAAAACTTTATAATAACAAATACAGAAAACATTTTAACGATTAGATTTTTAAAAAAGCGTATCACAAGTGAGTCTTAAAGGCCTTGCCTCTCTTGTTCTTAACGTGTGAGTCTCTCGTGTTCACATGTGAATGTTGGTATTGCGGTTGTGTTTAAATGCATGTTAGGGATCATAATAACCAGCTGTGCACCATCTAAATAACTCATTCTTGACCCGTGGAATGTTATGTACCTCTGTGTGTTAATTGCCATCCATTCCAGAATTTCAAAGTCAGATTAATCAATCTGTAATGTCTTCCATATCTATTTTCTCTCTCCAGTGGAAAGACCATCACTTCCCTTGCAATAATTCTCTTCATCTGTTTCCAGGTAGTATACTGGACTGGGTCAAATCTTGGTCTGGCGGCCAGAACTGGGGAATATATACTCTGCTGTCAGCTGAGTACTCAAACTGAACCCCAGATTTTAAAAAATATGTAGACATTTGCTGTAATTCAAAAAAACAAACAAAAAACAACTTTAAACCCATCTGCAATGACACATATCAGCAGAAGTTGGCATGGTGGCCAGTATTGTTGCCATCAAGACCAGCTAGGAATGCCCCTGGACAGAAGCTGACATCAAGTTCTGTGGGAAACTGTTCTGTTCTCTAAACATTTTTAACTGAGGGATCAGATCCCATGGTAGAAATGTCAAGCTTTGTTTAACTGTACTTTAGTATTTGTCAAGATTTATTTTGACAAACCCATTGGTGATCCTGTGCTGAAGTGTCAAACAACTTATCTTTCTGGACTCTTCAAAGGTGTCCCACTGCAATTCTATCAGCATAATACCCATACAGCCTGATGTTTTATCTGTAGTTGTGAAAGAACATGGCTACCCTTGTTCTTAATTGCCTTAAGTTGGTGTGTATCTTTCTGGAGGTTGAGTCAACTTTATTATCTCTCTGCATGTGATCATGTGTACTGCTCGCAATATGAATACAAAATACGCACCTGTGGGGATATATGTAAGGGGGGATCCCAAGCAGCAGAAGCATGCCCCATGATGGGCCAAAAAGGGTGGTATAAGCACTGCTGACTGGCCTTAACCCTAATGGAGTTATAATTGATGTCTGATCTTGAATAAAAGAGGGGGAGTGAAATGTATTTTCAAAAACGTTTCTGTTTCAAGTTCATAAGTTCTTGTCTTCTTCAAACATCTTTCCACTTGCATAAGACTGAAAAGGTTTGCAAGTTAGTCATGAGTTATATCAAATCAACCATGCAAATTGTTGCATGGTTGAAGGTTGTGTTTCTTGATTTTATTTTTACTTTGTTTTTATTTTTGTGGTGTTATAAAATACAATATAGATCTGAAGGATTTACTGCTTTTGGTTATCTATCAACAATGTGATGCCTTAATAATTGTGCATACCTTCAGTTTCAGTTTCAAAGATCATCAAATTTGGAGGAGCCGAGTTTCAAAAATTGAATATTTGTATAAAACAAATTTAAAACAATGAATTCCTTTCACATTGGTTATTCATGTGATCTTTAAGGAGACTATCCACAAGCAACAAACTTGGGCCAGCAGTTACTGTGTAGAATCAAGATCAGGATTGTTGCAGTCCAGAATGGAACAAGAGGTTAACTTTTAAGTAAGAGACAGAAACACAACGCACAAGCTATCACAATGGAGTCAGAGTTCAGGTCTAAATTTTATTCTGTCTGGAGTGAACAAAATCAGACTGAACTTTTCATCATTTTCATTATCTTTCAATCAGTGCTCGAGTTCTAATTCTAATTGCAGATATTTTCATCTTTTCAAGCCAACATCCTAAAACCTTTTAAAAAAAACAACAAAAAAAAACAACAACTTAAAATTGCAGCAAATTTTCTTTTTTATCAACTGCATTAAATGTTTCAGCAAAATGTCATGACTGTATATTTGTCTTTTAATTGGATTAACACTTTTCTGTTAAGCAACAGAAACTTAACAATGGAAGAGGTTAAAAACAAACAAAAAGATCAGCAGTTGATACTGAACAAAATGCACTCTGTATACTGTACATGAAGCATGTTACAACACAGTTATGACACAAAACATTAGTTCAGACAACAGAATAAGGTTGGTAACACATAAAACTGTTACATACAGCAGCATCATGCCCACAATCCTCATCAATGAAGTAGACTGCCTGTTTGAACATGAGAGCTGACAAAGAGTGTACAAGTGGGGGCATAACTTTGTATGAAAGCTATTATCAATGTGATAGTGAAAGCCAGCTGCCTTAACTTAGCACATCCCCTTACAAAAACTCAATCAGTCAATGTATAAAATTTTATCAAAGTTCAAACATGTAAGTATTATAAAAGAAAAGTCAACATTTTACACATATTTGCAATTTTTAAGTACAAAAATAAACTATGCTATTTCTGTTGACCAATTGATGCATGGCTCATAAAAAGGCATATTTACGAAAACACATAATCAAAATTATCACAGAAAGGATAAAATTAACAGTGCCTGAAAAATCATAATTACAGGGCAGTTATTCATGTATGGACTGGGTTTTTGTTTTGTTTTTTATACAAAGGTGGTATGTTGGAATTAACAAATACAGTGGTGGTTAAACCACACCCACCCTTCTCCACTTGAGGAAAATGTGGAACACATGTTGCACCAGAGTTTTTGTCTCAAAACTGCACCCACAAAAACATGCCAGTATGTTCAGGCAGAGGCAACAAGCGCAACAGAATTTAGACCTATCTTTACCAAATAATCTTCCTCTTTTTTTTCTCCCTAATAACAAGGAAGATGGAGCAGGACTGATTTATCTTGTTACTTTAGCCTAGCCAACGACACAGGGCCATATGATTGAAAACACTATCAATATCAATCCCACTGAAACTGAAGGACAAAAAACAACAACAAAAAAACCACCCATTTGGAAAAGAACATTTCATTTAGACACAAGTACCGGTAGTCTAATTCCATTCAAACAATTTGTAAAACTAATGAACATTATTTAGGAGAATGACTGGGGACAGAGCATTATTTTACTTGAGCCTGGCCTTTGTTATCGTAACACAGAAAGCAAACATTCAACAGAACACCATCCAATACGCAAGTTTGTTGATCATATTAGAAATTTATTCCCTCCGAGATTCTTTTTATTAAAACTATCCAGTTTTATGAAATACATGAAAAGACAATTATAAATAAAAAGTAATGGTAGATAAAAGGCATCCCTCTCAGATTCTGATAAATGCATTATATGTGTAGTTGTCTTGGCATTTTCAAAGATACCACTATCATTCAAAGGAGACCTGCCAACTCTAAATAATATTTGAGGGAAGTACTTTCATGATTTGAGCATAGCGAACCAGTAGTCTGAAACTAATGAAAGTTCCAGAACCCCTGGCATTCTGAAAGAACAAAGAAATTGTTGGTGTTACGCTTTTCCTCAAGGAGGAATGTGGCAGAATGGTTAATGGTGCTTGTGTGCAAATGTAGAGGGTCTGGGTTCGAATTCCACTCTCGCCATCTAAGTTTGACTGGAAAATTGAACTGAGGGTTTAGTCATTCGGATGAGACTTTAAACCAAGGTTCTGTGAGCAGCACACACTTGGCGCACTGAAAAAGAACCCATGGCAACGAGAGTGTTGTCTTCTGGCAAAATTCTCTTAAGAAATCCACTTGGATAGGTACACAAACAGATATGCACGCACTCAAGGCCTGCTGCTGGTCAGGCATCTGCCTGGCAGATGTGTAGTGTCTATGGATTTGTCCAAATGCAGTAACGCCTCCTTAAGAAACTGAAACCCATTGAATGTGTTTAGAAGTTTTTAACATACATGCATAATAATTTCTCCTCGAGTCATATTGAAGTGGAGTCGACATTCAATGCACAGAGCATGGTTTGAACTCAAACTTAGTATTCTTTGCTGTAAACTTTACGGTAATACTGTGAGGACACTTGTTTCTTCGCTGTCAGTCAATTTACTGCAAGCTATTCTTCTTCGTACTTGTTTCATTCTAACAAGATAGAGTGCCAGAGGAAAGTGAACACCAGTGGGAAATGATGGAGGGAACAGTCCAATTTTCTGGAACAGAAGTGGGTGAAAATGTAAACTGAGCTTCAAATGGTTCCTGGCTGATCATGAAACAAAAACAAAAATTCTCAATGGTTAAAGTATAGCGACACCTGCCTCACAGGCCTAGTTTCTAACCTCCTCCTTCCCCTTTCATGGAAGTTCAATTCACTGACACTTGCAGTATTGACAAAACAAACACTGCTTGATTTTTGCTGCTTCTTCAAATAATAATAATTATTATTATTATATTTATATAGTGCTGAATCTTGTGCAGACACAAATCAAAGTGCTTTCACACCAGTCATTCAAACGCATGCATAACTCTTAACCCCTAGGCTGCCTGCATGACAAGATAACTCGTCATGGCAAGCATGTATGCTTCGCTGCCACAATGACGAGATAACTCGTCATCGAAATATTCTGACTTTTCCCTGGTTTGCATTCACTTCGTTGACAAAAATAGTGGTAGCTTTAGCCTGGGGAATCTCTCTAGATTCTATTCATAGCTAGAAACCCCATCTACGTCATGAAGCAGTCCTTTATTTGAACGTTTTGGTTGGGTCACTGTCCAAGTGTTTGCCTGACTTCTCTCCTCGTTCGCTCAACAAAATGTCGGATTGACGCCATGCTCAAGACATGCGATCATGACAATCAACCAAGATTTCTTTCTTTTGCTGATGCTCAGAAAGAATTGAAGCGTAAATTCGAAGGAGAAGATAGTGATGAACATTTATAGGATGATCTGATAGACAATAAAGGGAGCAATCAAGAGAGTGGCCAAGATGCAACTGTCAGTGAGTGAGGCCGGCTAACAGTCGACAGAACATGACCGAATTAACAGCAGAGCGATATTCTTGGCACGCAGCCAACGCGGTCTGATGAGAACTGAATCAAGTGACCGTGTGAGAGGGGTGAGGAGGAGGGGGGTGGAGACTGAGGGGGTGTGGCCTCACATCCATCTTATCACTTGGAGAAGTCACAATGTATTGTGTATCTATCTCTTAAAAAAAAATATATATTGTGGTTGTTCTAGTATGATTTTGTGTTTGCAGATATCCATTTGTCCAGAAAATATGATGTTTTTGTGCAAATTACCTAATGTTTGCAATGAACAAGTTGAAAATGTGACAAAAAACAAAACACTGATTTCAAAACAACAGCATGTCACTAAAAATATATAAAATGGAAAAAACAGCATGTGTTTTGTATTCTTTATTCATTTACCTTTCAGAAAATATATACTTTTATGGGTCTTTCTCCAATAACAAAGACCACAGAATTTTGGGAAAATTTATACCCGTTTTTTGTGGAAAAAAACCCTGGCAAATAGATTTCAATTAAATTTTATTTTCCTGGCAGCGAAAGGGTTCAACTGGAAAAAAACAACTGAAGACAAGGAAGAGGCAGGGAAGGGAGGCTATTTTGGGAAGAGGTGGGTGTAAAGGCCAGAATCAAGCTGAGTGTGGAGACCTGATGAAGCGAAAGAGGAAGTTCATTCCAATTAAAAGGTCCAGAGACAGAGGAAGAATGGCAGCCAACAGTCAAGTGTTTGAATCTGGGTATGTGTAAACAGAGTGGATCCAAAGCCGATTGTAGAGAGCGAGGTGGAGTGTAGAGGTGAAGGAAGCGACTCCTGTGTTCATCTGTATCCATGTAGCACTTTTATTGTCAGCATAGTAGCATAGCATCTTGAAGCTCAGTGGAGCATGCTACACTCAAAATGTAGTAGTTGGCAGTCTGAATGGGCTGGACACATGACTCTCTCCTTTCCCTATTTTTCAATTTTTAAGATTCATAGAAAGAATTTTCTTTGGGTATAAATGCTTTGCTTTAGAGCCTGTATTCTGACATAATTATGTTTTGCTTATGCTTTGCTGCCTTCACAAGTGACAAAAAGCTGACTGTGAATATTTTAGACTTCAGGCAGTTCAGCTGCAGTTACAATTTGCCTCTTTTATGCAATGACTGGTGATGACAGTAATCCTTTTATGCAATGACTGGTGATGACAGTAATCCGTATGAAGTGAATTCCAACTTTCCATGTTCCATTCCAAGACAATATTGGCAAGCAGAATGTGTTAAACGATTCTTTCATCATAAACTGTCATGTTACACTAACAGCATAGTGATTTAATCTTTCCTGGCTATTCGAACTCAAAAGTAAATCCAGTTTGATCCATATACATGTCTTTACAGTGCACAAAGATGATCATGCATAAACTGGAGGCTCTTAAAGAACCAAAAAACACCCAACTAAAAATAAAAACAAGAAGCAGAAAGATAATAATCAATCTGCAACATAACAGGAAATTATTTCAGAATGCAAGCCTGCAGCTTAAATTCATACAGAATTATCACTGCAGCTTGAAGTTGTACATAATTACTGAATACTCTTTCTTTTAAAAAAAAAGAATTAAAAAAAAAGAAATTTTTTGAAACATCCACATGACAGTGATTCTATCCCACCCTGAGCTTAGGGTTTTTGTGCAGTTCAACCATCTCAGCATCTGGTCTTTTTTTTTTTATCTTTTAAAGAGATGTTGTAGCGTATATATGGATCAGATTGCACGCTTTGATGCCTCTTTGAAACTGAAACTCAGGTGAAGTCATGAAAATACAGAACTTTAAGGTGTGATGCGCTGAGGTGAAACAAAACAAGCAGAGGTGAACGATGGTAGTGGGAACATTCTTGAAAACAATAGCTAAAGTGAACAGTCAGTTGGCAGCTTGACTCTGAGTGCTACATTCTGTCACTGAGAAAGGAATGCATGCACACTTTGCAACAACAAAAATAATTCAAAGCTATTGTGCCACTTTTTTAATATCCCAGTGCCTTTGTTAAAAATTACAAAATTGACAATTACTAAGAACATGAAAGCTGGTTTTATAATTTGAATAGATAAATTGATCTGCCACAAAAAAAAGAAAGAAAATAAAAAATACAGTTGGTTAGAATGCAAAAGCAAGCTACAGTAACAAGGTATAAAAGTGATAAAAGCACAAAATATAAAACATCAGTATCCAAATAAAACACTTAACTAATTAGTTCAGTTATTCCATCCAAATAAAACACTTAATTAGTTCAGTTATTCCAATCTAATGCAAATGACAGACACTGTACCATTTCATCACTGGTACTTTCAACTCTCGGAGTTACCTGAACCACAAAGAAATCAAGGACACTGCATGATTTTATCAATAAACAATCCCGATTTCTACATCAACAAACAAAAACAAATATTAAGTACTCTGTTTTACATAAAAAACAAAGATAATTTTCAACATAATTCAGATCTTAACACTCTTTGCTGCATATTCACATCTGCCCTCTGAATAAAGACAACTCATGAGAAATCAAACTGTACTGTTCAGCATTAAATGTGATGCAGAGGGCAAGGAATACCCTGTGCTTTGTTTTGCTGAGTGTATGCATACATGTGCATACACCTCTGTATGATATTCTGCTCCAGGTTTGCATAGGTTATATTTCACAGACAGCATTCAATGCACATGAATTTGGACTTTCAAAAATGAAAAAAACATTCAATCAAAGCATTCTGAAACATGCACGTACACACACACACACACACACACATATGCGTACACTCACACACACACACATGCATGTATACATGCACACACACACACACATATATACAAAGATCCCGTACATGCTGAAATTTGTTACAATGTACATTGTCCTTAACTTCTCAGCACAAAATTAAAACAGGGCAACTAAGGCAGCTGATCCTATGCAAGTTAAAAATTATACTTTGTGCAAAAACATTCAACCATTCATGAGCACAGGTCCAGCAAAGCCTAGGCAAAACGATGCACCCTGAAGGCCAAAATGAACAAAGAATCAGGAGACGGATGAAATAGGATTGTGAGGAGACCCCATCTGTGTCAGTACTTTGTCCAACCACTGCAGCGGTCCATTCAAGTGAATCTCAATCCAGCAAGGAGTACTGGTGACATCCTGGCGATGGTACTCAGCACCCCAACCTTTGACAAAACTCATGCGGATGGTGCACATTTTGGTCAGGTCATACACTGCCTCAAAGCCATGATTGACGGACTGACTGAGCAGGGCAGCAAACTCCTGATTGTTGAAAATCTTGAGGGAACACCCTGGTGGGATCTTACACACAGTGGTGGGGTGGAAACCATGATGGTAGTTGCAGTTACGGCTCTGGACAAAGATGCTGCTGTCGCTAAGACATTCTGCAAAGACTTCTCCACCCACGTAATATAGATGGACACCTGAAAAAACAACAACCCATCAACACTCATGAAAACAGAATTTAAATAATGCAATAAAATGTTATAACAGCTGATAAAGAATAAAATGTACTTTTCTATACATTCTTATATTCATCAAAGTAATGCAATAAAAACAAAGTTATTAACCACAGAAACTTCTTTCAAGCATTTCTGAATACCTCTCTTTCTGAAGTCAGGGGCTTCAACTGATACTCCCAAATTCACTCCAATTCATGAGTGATTTTTTATGAGCATGAATGCTTTACACTGACTGGGGTGTGTTCTTAAATGCTTCAAAACAATGAATCTGTATCATATTCACACATTTAAAATGTCTGGATTACTTTCTGATGGAAAAGAGAACCGATTACTATGTTTTGTATCTCCCCTCCCCTTTCAATCCTAAAACGTAACTAATTAGCTTTGTGTTCTCTTCATTCTTACCATGTTCATAAGCTCAAATTGTTTTGATTAATACCTGGTGAAAAAGCTGTCTTAACTGGCCATTGCAAACACGTTTAACTCAAACTACATGGTATAAACTTTCAGTATTAACTTCTTCAGATGCATACCAACATTATGAGAATAAATGTGTTCTAAATCTAATACTATCTAACACAGACACAGACTTTCCCCATAGCACAACAAACAGAAAATCTGGAAAATCTTTTTAAAAAATCATTTAAAAAAATATTAAAAATCCAGCCAAATAAGTTCTTAATTTAAAAAAATAATAAAGTTCTGTCTTCTCAGGTCTGAACATTTCACTTCTTTAATTCTATTGCTGCCAATCTGACAGCATGTTAGACCCATCTGATACTATGCTAATGCAGGCAAATATATAAAATATGACAGGATCTGATCTATCTGATAGGCTGACAACACAGCATACCAGTTTACTTCACCACAGATTCATGAATAAAAAAACGATAACATTTTGGCAAGATTACGTACAAACACTTTTATCATTACCTTTTCCAATGTGACGTCGTGTATTCTCAATGGTGGAGTTTCGATTGACATTTGAGAGTAGTCCAAGGCAAAATCGATCATTATTAGAGGGGTCACAGAATCCATCTGTGACTATAGACTTGTGGGAAGCATGGAAAGCCTGCCCAACACGGTTGTTCAGCTCGTAATACACAATGGAACACCAGTACTGTGGCTCTTGGTATGTCACAGGCTGCAGGTCCACTGGAAGAAAAAAGTACTAAGGCATAAGTAATCAACAGATCATATCTCAGAATAAAAAAAAAAAAATTTCATACAGAATGCTACTCATCAACTATCATTCCAACTCTGTGTACTTCTGACTGGGTCAAATCAAAGACTGAAAGTAAAACATTCAAACAAGAGCTGAACGCTATATATGGGGCCCCCCAACCTTTACATTCATAACACATGCACATGCGTTATTGGTAAAAACACAATGAAATATCAAGGAATGCATCAAAATCCTCATTCTGTTCAACAATGCAGTAAAATATCAACAAAAAGAGTTCCATCACTTCACATACTCCCCATTTGACAAGTATACTTGCTGTCTTAAGCAGTCTCTCTCTTGAGCTAAGAGTAGTATAACTTGACTAACTGGGAAGGCTTCCAACAAATACTTGAATGTGCTTCTCTGACATATTACAACTAAAAAAATCATCCTCCTCAAATTCAGCTTGTGCATGTTCTTCATGTCTGGGTCCATCTTTTTTCTTCCAATTCCCTTCCACCTAAATCTACACAACTTTCTTTTGCTCCAGCAACTTCTCACCTGCGCCACGATTTGCCACATGTTTAGGAATGGGAATGGGAGGCATGGAAGAGGTGTCCATGGGCTGGGGGGCGTCACGGGCTGGGTGGTGGGGTGGTGCCGATGATGGCATGCCAGGGCTGTTCTGACTCAGACCCATGGTGTTGGGTGAGGCGGCTTCACGCGACTGGTAGGCTGGTGGTGGGGTGTCTGCTGTGATCAAGACATAACTATGTTAGTCATGAGTAACAATGATGGATTTTTTTCTTTATTCTGTATATATTTTACAAAATGTCAAATTACCCAAAACACTTTTTTTCTTTTTTTTCTTTACAGTATGTTTCATGCACTGACCTGATTTTTTTTTCTTTGATTATCCTGTACATATTTTACAAAATGTCAAGTTAACCATAACACATTGTTTTTTTTACAGTATGTTTCATGCACTGACCTGATTACCATAATGTTACAAACATGAATGATGAACATGATTACCAGAATGTAACAAACATGAATGGTGAATAATAACCTTCTGTCAACAAAATGTTAAAACTGGGGGAAATTATGTCCAAAGACAATGGGTTGTGCACACTGATATGCCAGTGGAAATACTACGTTGACACACTGGGAAAAAAATGAAGAAAAAAATGAGTGGAAGGAATGAGAAAACTTCTTAGGAACCAACATCACCATAGACTTCTGAGGTACAATGGAGGTATGGTGAATATGTGAATTTATCAGTATAGTAATTTCCAGCCTAACTATAACTATAACCAGTGTAAGGCACAAACTTATTGTTACTCAAATCTGATCCTTGCATCTCATCAACTGTACCATGTACCCTATCTGAAAACTAAATTCTGACTGCCACCTCTTACAACAAACTCAATATTCTACAACTTATTTGATCACAATAAACGCATATGTTCACACTGAATAGTCACATTTGCATACTTCACTCATACCACTAGTTGATTCAAAATGACTGATTTTCACCATTGTTCCAAATGAAAACAAACAGCATAAACACTGAATCGAAATGTAAACATGATGGCAACAGAGTTGATACAAAGATAAATCAGAAAATGCCTGAACTGAAAACAGGGCTAGCAGACTGGATTCTGCTGTAACAAATCATTTATGCAATAGGACTTGACAATAGTGCAGATTGTCAACAAGTGGGCAAAAACAATTTGGATTCTGATCCAGTTTCTCGAGATTTGATGTCACTATTCAGAAACAACATCCACGCTCAAAAGAACTCTGAACCATTCTCCACCATGGAGGACTTTCGTTGTTCAGATTTTAGGCAGATGCCACTTACTGGATGTGTGCATCTTACAATTCTTTGATGTGCTCTAAATAACTCAACAGTATGGTGCACCTTATGTACTGTCTTCCCTTATAGACTGGAAATTATGGTACATCTTATGACAATTCTGTCCAGTAATAAGGAAGAGAAAATGGATGTATGTATCACTATTAGAAGATGCACAGCTTAAAAGTCCCTGGAAAAGGATAATGTTTGTGTCCAGTTAACTGCTTACCTGGTAAGCCAAAAGGACTGCTGGGTCCAGAACTGGGCGGATTTGGGGAATGTTGCTGCTGAAAAGGGTATGACACATTGTGGGGCATGTTGGGCTCAGGTACCGACTGGAAAGCTGGCATAGTGCTGCCCGAAGGAAATTCACTGTAGCGAGGAACCAAAACTGGAGGCAACACTGAAAAACCGCAAAGGAAAATTTTATTTAGCAAAATCATCTCTTTTTACGTCATATCATTTTCCTAAACTGAATAACTCTCTCCAATTCCTGCAAATTAATTATGAATTCACCTATACCATTAAAAAAACTACACTCAATTTCCTTTAATGTCTTAAAAAGCCAACATGAGACCTGTGGTTTTGCTGTAGAATATATTTATATATAAAATACTTGCACAAATCATACACTTAAATGAAAAAGTAAAAACACACTGCAATAAAACTAAATGAAAACATGTCATGATTGTATCAGTGAATGACACTGTTTATAACATTAACAGCAAAAAAACTAATGTGTAGTTTTGAACCATTATATTTCATATCTGACATTAATAACTCAGGTAAACACCATAACCTGGGATTTTTGTATACACTTGCACAAATTTATGTCTGCCCTAACATGACCAAGAAGTCATTAAGATTTAGCTTTTTATCAATTTTCTGGAGTCTATCATCAGTATCACAACTTTTTTTCCCATCACTCTCTACAGTGAGTCTACTACTACTACAGTACTAGTACCACTACACAATCATATTCACACACACACACACACACACACAAAGAGCAGGAAAACACAGAACTTATAAGTGTTTACATGCTTCTCTAGGAAGGAACAATATGTTTAATGTCCGTCATCGTTCACTGACGCATGCATACAAATTTGAAATGACCCACAAATGTGGCAGGAAGTAGGTCACTTTCACTGATTTTTCAGAAAGTCAGTTAAGCCAAAGGCCTTTTGTGGTACTCACATTCCTACAATGCAATCACCAATTTCGTTTTAAATCTAGAAACTATATTGCTCCTGTCATTCCTCCAAGTTTGGCGTCGAGCAGAACATTAGTGAAAACAAAAATTACTGAAATACTTTATGTTGTACTTAGCCCCCAAAAGCAATGCTAGCCTAAACTGGCAAATAGCATTCGTCACTCGTTGGATGTGAACTGTGGCAGAAAACAACGCCTGTTCAACTTTCCATCCAATGCCCTTGGCCATGGTTGGCTTCAATATAGCTGGTATTTAGAACACCATTTGCATCATGGACCATGCTGCTAAAGAAGCTGCCTGATGTTGAGAAATATCAAATAAACATTTGAAACAGCTCTGCAATTTCCTAAAGTTTGGAAACTAATCATTTGGAGATTCTGAATCTAAGAGATTTCTTCTGCATGCATGTGCAACTCCACTGCATTTCATTCAATGTTGCTATGCCACAGTGTAACCCTTCCAACTAAAACCAAGAACCGATTAAAGATATTTTCAAATATATATGTATGCGCAAGTCCATTTTTACTTTGGGATATATGTTCATGATTTCCTGACCCACCTTTCACTGTCATGCAATGATGGATAACAGGTTCTTTAATGTGCATTTAAAATTTTCATCTCTGTGCATGCTTATGAATAGAAATAACTTGGGCAAGAGCAGGTCTGCACATTCTGCTGACATAGGACTTTACAATATGGCTGAGAGACATACTGTGACAAAGAACTGTGACGATTTGGATCTCCACAAAGCAAAGGGATCTGCTTGCCTAAAATGGAAATTGCTATTAGTATGGCAGTGACACTGCAGACTTGGTGTCTTCCAGCCTCACTGCTTTGTTTCTGATAATCTATTTCTTGTAACTTGTGAAAAATTGCAACCCAGAGCAGTCAGTCTACAGTGAGTGCTTCAGCATTTCTGAACAAAGTATAATGACCATGATATTGGCAGTCCTTACATCTGTCATAACTCAGATGGTCTTTCAATGTTAACAGTTAAAATACTGATTCTCAAAATATTGTCATATTCATGAGAGGAGAAAATAACACAAACCTGGACTCTCCACACGCTTGTAGTGATACGGATTAATACACACTTCCTTCTGCTTTGCTGAGAAAGGATACTCGCAGCACTCCAGAGGTTTCAGCTCATGATGAGACTGTAAGTCTGGCCAACGCCACACACGGCAATAAATTACATGTGGTAGTCCTTTGCGATGTGACACTTGAAGACGACCATCGAGAGAACGTGGGATGGTGACACATTTGCTGATGTGACCGGGACAACTGAGTGCCTTTTCCAAGTCTTCAAGAGCCCCTTTTTTCTTTTTCAGTTTTTTGACGAGGGAGTCAACCGCTTTTTCTGCCCATTTTTCCTCTTCATCTCCTTGCTTCCAGCCCAGCAACCGCTTTACAGCAGGGCTGGTAAATGAGAAAATGCTAGACAGTGGAGATGTCATTCTGCTCCTGTAAAGAAAAAAAAGTACTTAGATGAAGCACTAAAAAGGAATTGATCATAAAACTACTTAATTGGCAATAGTTTTTAGCAAAACATAAAACATCAGAAACTTTTAAAGTTGATAACCAATTTTTCACTGTTACTGGTTCCAGATCAGCCATCCCAGGTTCATGGCGATGCATATTTTTAAATCAGTATTGCCTATTGACTGTCAATACAAGTTTTTAAAATATTACCTGAAAAGAAAGTAACAGAAACAGTCTGCAAAATGTTACAACTGTTACAAGCATCGTCTTGATCATGTTGTTTGCTTTGAACAAAACAAATTTATAGATATTCCTGCTCAGTGTTGTTCTTTTTTTCAAGATCAAGGCTATCAGTACATTAAGTGGATGTGAGCTTGCATCATTCATTGCCTAACAAGAAGATGCTCAGCTCCACCTCAATATATTATTATGAGACAAACTGACAATGCTTTACATCATTGATCTACTTACTGTATTCAGCAGAAAAATCAATACTGCTATTCTTACCGAAACAACTGTTTACCCAGCCTGCTGTGCATGTCAATATTACGATTAAAAAAACAAAAACACACACACACACAAAAACCCACAGAAAACTCAACTATATGATGTTTATCACTCGATTTACACCATCATCCAAATCAAAATTCAAACAAGGCAAAAAACAAAAAAAAAAAAAAAACTGTAATAAATCAGCTACCACACAGCATACTGGTCTGCACCATGGACTGACAACTGAGAGGACATATGTTAAATGCCCATCAGAGGTTTTTTTCTGGCCTGAGGTTGGCTCCTACCAAGAGCGAAGTGTGCAATTAAAACATTCCCCCCCTCCCACCCAAAAGCGGACTACGGCTGCCTATATGGTGGGGGTAAAAATGGTCATACACGTAAAAGCCCACTCATATACATAAAGTGAATGTGGAGTTGTAGCCCATGAACGAAGAAGAAGAAGAAGAAGAAAACACACATACACACACACACACAAACTGCTATGGGCTAAAATGGGCAGACCAGTAGTGGGACCACAGAGTCAAAGGTCTTCTACTTGACTGATGCACTTTTGAGTATTGCTCAAATTTCCTGACAAGCACTGCAGGTGTCTGAATGATGTGAATCTACCAGAGCTGGATGATGCTTAGACATCAATTTCATGAAACTGAAAGTTGTTGTCCTGTCAGGTAATCCACAACCCTAATATTCCTTCATAGTTCATTGCATTTGCAGCATCAAATTATATCGATTTTTATTATAAATAACAAAATGTCTCAAATCATTAAGCAAACACACATACACACAAATAATGGTATAAACAAGAGAGGCAATGCCTTCGAGTCTCACTTGTGATACACTTTAAAAAAAATCCAAGCTTTTTATGTATTGAGTATAATGCATTTACTGTTATATTTATATTTTTTATATTCTCTAAACTTGGCACTTTGATCTGATATTCGACCCAACAAAAGATCTGTCATTATTATCATTTTTTGTTCAAACAGGAATTTCTTTTGCTAAACATGGAAGTTTTGTTTATTGCAAACGTTTTAGTGCAGACAGTAAAATAAGGGAAATTACTCTGCTGGGGGACTTAGTTTGCTGATCTTTCTCATCTTAAACATTACATTTTGAAATTATACTCAATACATAAAAAAAACTTGGATTTTTTTATATTTTTTTTTAAAGTGCATCACAAGTGAGTCTTGAAGGCCTTTCCTCTCTTGTTTCAAAATGTAATGTTTAAGATGAGAAAGATCAGTTTAAAGCAAATTAAGTCCCCTAGCATTAATTAGAGTAATTTCCCTTTTTTACTATCTACACCAAAACGTTTGCAAAATAAATAAAACTTCCATGCTTAGCAAAAGAAGTTCCTGTTTGAACAAAAAATGATAATTATGACTGCTCTTGTTGTTAGGTCAAATATCAGATCAAAGTGCCAAGTATAGAGAATACAAAAAATATAAATATAGCAGTAAATGCAGTTTGCATATAATTAGGCTTCATTTTTTATTTTTTTGTGCCCATCCCAGAGGTGCAATATTGTTTTAAACAAAATGACTAAAAAGAACTGAATTTTTCCTATTTTTATGCCTAATTTGGTGTCAACTGACAAAGTATTTGCAGAGAAAATAATGTTAAAGTTTACCATGGACACACACACACACACACACACAGACAACCGAACACCGGGTTAAAACATACTCACTTTGTTTACACAAGTGAGTCAAAAATTAGATAGTAGATTGTATAACACCTAAATTAATCAGTGTTTAGATGTGTATGCAAGTGTTTGAATGTGTGTGTGTGTGTGTGTGTGTGTGTGTGTGTGAGAGAGAGAGAGAGAGAGAGAGAGAGAGAGAGAGATGTGTGTGTGTGATGGAGTGTTGTGCTGTTGGCATGACAGTGTGTGTGCAAAATCAACTATGAAGACTATGCTCATTTGCATATTATAGTTAGCTGTTTTCATTTTCTCTTTCTACAGGGATGTAAATATCAACTCACTTTGGTCCAGTAGTTAAACATGTTGTGCATCAACTTTTATCATTATGATTATTGCTTGGTATGATTGTTTTCATTTTGTTGTTGTTGTTCACATACATTTTTGCCATGCTTGACTGGTACATGGACCTTACGTTTTTGAATGTTTTACACCATTATATGGTACACAAACTGGCAAAGTTTGTTTGCATACAAATTACAAGCTATGTATATATGATGCTGTGCCAAAACATGCTCTTAACAATAGTCTCCAACTTAATGCATGCACAGGTTTCCTTCTAGTCTACTATGCTGACCACCACAAACATTATTCTGAACAGTATACATGTAAGAGATAATAAAGACAGATACATATATATATATATATATACAAACATCCTTTCATCATACTATTACTAACACTAGTAACACCAAAGAAAAGCAACAAAATTATTAAAAGAATGCAAGAATATGAGTTATCAACAAAGACTTACATACAAAATGATACTTAAATCTACATTCACCAAAAGGTATAAGAGTATAAGGAGATTTGACTGAAACTTATAAAATATAAGATATTAACAATTAAAATTTAAATAACATAAATGATGTAAAATTAAATGCAAGACATATTTTTAGAATGTCAGACTATGATAGTACAAGGAACTCAGAAAAGAAAACTTGTTTAGAACACTGCAACACCAACATTAGAAAAAATTCACTGGCAAACCGAATTACACAAACTTGGAATGCACTACCAACCGAAGTTAAACTTCCACAAAATAATAACACTTCTAAAATCTCCTTGACACAAACACCATCTTAAAAGAAAATTTTTTTGACTATGAAGAATAAAACAAAGTTTCTTGCAGAAGTGTACTCGCGTACCCCGCCCAACAACAAACAAAAGAAGAATAAAATAAAATGGAAGAAGTGAAAATAAAGATTCGATGGGGGCATAAAAAGGCCGAGAGGTCTAGCAGATGAGTGCCAGTCCCTATACTACTACTACTACAAGCCGACATCTTGAAAATGTATGGTCTCATACGAAATAACTGCAACTTCATACTGGAAAGTCAATCACAGAGAGTACTTAATATTTTACAACAATGTCAGCAACTAACTTGAACACGAATGTACTTTCTTCAACTTCACAAACTTAACGTCTAGCCCTTCCGGAAGAGGGGTGGTCCATAGTCATTTGTGGCAGTGTTTGTTATCAAATCCACACTTCATACTGAGATTTACTTCAAATGGAAAGTGTTATCAATAACGTCAAACACATAGACAAACAAGCCTAACAGCACAACTAGGGTCTTCATGTAAATAGCTTAATCTTGTGATGAATAGAAATACATCACACGCAACAGAATTCAGAATAAAAAGAACTGAGACTGCAAACACGAGAACACGTTTGACAACTGGACGAGCCATTTTTAAAATCTCACCTTGAAGTTTAATTCAAAAAGATTTGCTAATCAATTTGCTGGGCAGTCACACAACAGACAGAGAACATAAACTTTGTTGAATGTATGAAACCCAGGCCATCTGACGCTGTATACTAATTGCTTGCAGTGAAGAAAGACTTCTTGTACTTTTTTCCCCTGAGCCGGAGACAGTCAGACGGGAAGTCGAACTCGTGAAAGTTTCCAACATGAAATTATTGCGCGGCCGTCAGTTACCCTTACTTCCTGTTGATATATTTTTGTTTTCTCTTCGCAAAATCTTTTTTAATTTGTAAATGAACATAACATGTTTTCCATCTGCTTGCAATGCTTTTTATAGTACATTGACATAACTGAAAGCATTTTCAATAAATATGGCAAACTCGTTTTTTAGGCGGATGTGTATTTCTTCCCATTTGAGTGAAGCAAACGTGCCGGTGCGCTCACAGGCCGTGACGTCAGCGAAAGAGGCGACAGTCTGTCGACGAGGTTGACCTGAGGCGGAGCGGCGAAAAGGGTGGCGCAGCTTTGTAAATGCGGTGCGGCAATGCTGTGCTTTTCTTTTTTTGTTCTTCCCTTTCCCCCACCCTCTCAAACTCCCCCACCCTCCACCGTTCGATCTTCCCTTTGGCGTTGCTTGAAAACCCCGTTCCAAGCGTTCTTTTCTTTTGATGCAGAAACACACTGGCTTCCTGTTGGGGGTTGCATTGCACTGGTACGTTAAATCATGTTTATGAGCTCATTCGGGGAAAGTGTGCGATTGCATAGTATTCTCTCTCTCGCTCTCTCTCTCACCATGACTTCGTTTAGTTAGTCGAAGGCCGCCATCACTGCATGTACATCGGCTGTTGACACCGTGGGACGCGACACACACACACACACACACACACCGTCACAGGCTGACCGTGACACACCGCGGATTGCACACACACACACACACACACACACCGTGACACACACACACACCAACACATCTCAAGCTGCCCCACGCAATGGCCCGGGGCAAAACGACTCATGCTTTGGGGCAAACAGTGAGACCTGTCACGGTGGACCAGCCTCAGAAAACTTCTCGGCATAAAGTGGCAAGAGAAGATCCCTGACACAGAGGTGCTCACTCGTGCAAACTTGCCCAGCATCTACACCATCTTGATGCAGGGCCACTGCTGCGCTGGGCAGGCCACTGATGTAGTTCGCATGCCAGGGTGGCTCCCCAAGAAACTGCTGTACGGCGAACTCCAACATGGCAAGCGCTCCCATGGAGGCCAAAAGAAGCGCTTCAAAGACGCGGCTCCTCTGAAGGCCTTCAACATCAGCCACGACACATGGGAGCTGAATGCAATGGACAGACCAAAGTGGCGTTCAGCTGTCCACAATGGCGCCAAATCCTGTGAGGCCAACAGAATCGCTGCAGCAGAGCAACGCAGACAGGCCAGGAAAAGCAGGGCTTTTCTCAGTCGACTGAGCACTTTCGAAACACCGTGGCAACAGACTTCCTCAGGACGAACCCTTGCTCATATCGGTTCAGCAACGTGCAGCTTCAGTTGGGGATTCATCTGATGCCAGTACAACATTCACACTGGCACACCGGCGCACGCACACGCGCGCGCGCATGCACACACACACTTGACACACACACACACACTATGCACACGGCTGCTTCAGTGCCACACACTGATGCACACGGCACGCGCGCGCGCGCACACACACACACACACCGCAACAAACAAATACCCCCCGTACCCCTCTTGCCTCCACCCCCCAAACACACACACACGCAAACACATATACACTCATTTGATAGCTAATCGTCAGTTTTTCACTGTCAGAGAAAATTCACTTGTAACATGGAGTAAACCATGTCCCCCGCCCTGGAAGGTATGCTACTTTGGGAGCCGCCGGCTGCTATGATCTAAAACATGGCCCATTCGGATCACACTGACTGGATCTGCTTTCTTGACCGATGTCCCTTCGGACACACACACACACACACACACACACACCTACCTGCACACCGTTGGCCTCGTTACACACGAGCAAGCACGTACGTACGCACATCACCGTGACAGTCTACACAGAATTAATGCTGATATTGTTTGTCTTTATCTCTATATGAAGCGTTTAAATATTGTGCTGATATGCTATTTTGAAAAGGATATGCAGTGACTGAAGATGTCTGTACACACTTCTTATAAAGGTCAGGACAAAGGCCCTTTGCTGAATAAGCCACTGACTCGCACACGTCGTCAGTATTCGTTTAAGCCGTATTTTCTTTGTCTGCATTTTGTCTGTGCGTGCGTCTGTCTGTCTGCCTCTTTCTCTCTCTCTCTCTCTCTTTGGGGTGGGGTGGGGTGTGGTAGGTATGGGTGGTGGTGTTGCCCGTTTTGGTGTTCAGCATGCCTTTAAGTTACTGGTATTAATCATTGCTTTTTTTTTTCCACACCTGTACCGGTTAAAATTAACGTGTGTGCTTGCCTGAAATATGATTGAATGACACAGAAAACGACTCGGAATAATATGCATCCAATGGCAGCCGTCAATCGGTTTTACCCAGGTAAGCAGTCTGTTGTGCAAATAACCCCGTGTTTGTAAAGACCGGCGCTTAGAGCTTGGTCTCCCATCATTGCCGCAGAAATGTCAGTCAAGTTTTAAAAAAAACTTTAAAATGACACGAGGACGGACACACACACACACACACACACACACACACATTGCATTATTTGTCTGGAATTGGATACACAGTGGTCAGAAACGGATGTTCAGCTGACAAACAATTCACGTGCAAATGAATAACACGACATCAAACAAAATGACTTGCAGAAATCTTTATTCGTTGACTTTTTGTCCTTGGCAAAAAAGAAAGAAATACACACCAGAAAAGTCATAACTACAGGCCGAATAGATATTTCTTGAAGATTGTTTCGATCCGCCTACTATCTTTTTTGTATTTATTTATTTATTTATTTATTTTTACTTCTTCTCCTGACTGTGTAATTTTGCCCTCGATCTTTACTGCAAGTTGTCGTCGTCAGTACTGGGTATGTATTCAGCTTCAGTCCATGTGGGAACTGGCGAGCTTAGGAACATCCCGTGTAGTCCGATTTGATGGCACAGACCCCGTACTGCTTCAGGGTATACGTTGTGACGTGCTCCTCACCTGTGAAGAGGTAAGTCAGTGATAATATATAATTAATGCCCAAATGGGACACATTCAGATACACACATGCACACGCACACACATACACCCGTTCGCGCGCGCACACTCACACACGCGCGCGCACACGTACGTACGCACGCACGAACACACACACACACACACACGCACACACAGAGACTGATATACACATCGGCCTACACATACATACATACATAGATACAATGCGCGCTCACACACACACACACACACACACACACACACACACACACTTCATGATTAAAGTGCTGTTCTCGATACAATCAATCACAGTATTCTGTTAGAGCGTCTGAAGCTTCGTTTTGGTGTTCAGGATACAGCACTTCATTTCTTCGAGTCATATCTGACTGAAATAAGCAGGTTGTCTCCGTCCTGGCATATAAGTCTGATCTATCTCCTCTTTTGTACGGAGTGCCCCTGGGCTCGGTTCTGGGGCCGATTTTGTTCATTCTGTACACCCAACCTTTGTCCGAGGTGATTTCCAATCACAACATTCAGCATCATATGTTTGCTGATGACACTGAATTATGTACAACTCTGATGATCGATCTCAGTCTGACATTTTGTTTTCTACCATGCGATCCTGTATTAATGATGTGAAGGCATGGACCCTCGTAAACAAGTTACAGTTGAATGAGGATAAAATGAAGTCATTCTTATTGACTCTTCCAACCCGTCAGAACTTCCGTCATCTCTGTCTCTTGAAGGACAGAGAAATACCCCCTTTCCTGGCACAGCTCGTAATCGTGGCATTGTCGTTGACAGTAAGCTTTCAATGAAAAGTCAGGTTTCAAAAATGTGCCAAGCTGCCAACCTTGAAATCCGAAGAATTGCTTCTATCAGGCCATTTTTGACTGTTGACGCAACAAAGACCCTGGTTACATCCCTTGTTCTCCCACGGTTAGATTACTGCATTTCTCTGTTAGCAGGTCTCCCCCAGAAGTACGTTGAAAAAATTCAAAAAGTGATGAATTGTGCTGCCCGCCTTGTCCACAATGCACGCAAACGAGACCACATCTCTCCCATCCTTGCAGAACTGCACTGGCTGCCTGTTTCTTTCAGAATTCAGTACCAAATTGCCACTATTTGTAATAATGTTATCTCTATCTCTGGTCCTCCTTATCTCCAGGAACTCCTGCAGGTCTCGGTCTTTGCGTTCCTCCTGTGACACTCGCATTTTTCGCACACCAAACAGGCGAAAGAACTCCATGGGGAATGTGCCTTCTCTTTCATTGGACCTGTCATCTGGAACAAACTCCCTTATTCTGCACGACACGCTCAGTCTTTGTCCTCATTCAAACCAGCTCTCAAAACTCACCCTTTCCACAGTTGTTATTAGTTTTCCCGCTCTGTGTGTCTGTCTGCGATTGTTGGTGGTTGGAGAGAGGAATGGGGCTGTATCGGTATGAATGCCTTGTGTGTGTGTTTGTGTGTGTGTGTGTGTGTGTGTGTGTGTGTGTTTGTGACCTGTTTATTTTGTGATGCGTATAGGCAAATGAATGTTATGAAGTGCATCTGCATCAATGTATATATGTGCAATTGTATTTGTAAACGCTCTGGGCTCTATGGAGATAGGGCGTCCTAATATTCATCTTTATTGATATTATTACACACACACACACAACAGAGAGAGAGACCCACTGGGGTTGTATGCGTTGTAAACTCGGACTTTGGGAGCCTGGACGTACGCCACTTTTCCTTCCACCATCTCCATCTTCAGTGTAGAACACCTTGTGTCTATGTTCTGAAAACCAAGAACAAATCAGCCAATACGAGTCTCTGAACAGGAAGTTATGTAATTCAACTTTCATTCCATGACGTGTCTTTTCTGTCAGCGTGCATGTCCGTTTCTAGAGAAGTTTGACAGAGGAATACGAGTGTCAGTCTCTTTCAGCATCAGTCAAGCACAGTTTCATAATTATTGGCACACTTCACGCAAAGATAAGGACCGCTTCCTAAAAGCAGGCATGTTTTCAAAACATGTTTTTAAAATCAAACACGCAAGATGTTCTCTACTGTTGACCTCTCGCTGAATACACCAACGTCTGTTTCAGGCCCATTGTATGCTACACAGCTTGAAAAACAAGTTTGAAAAAAAATGTTGCAGCCAAAAATGCACAGTTTCCCAGAGGTTTATAAGCTACAGCTGCGGTTCGTGATCGTAAAAAAGACGTGCATATGCAAGAAAAGCACCTCTACTTGTGAGTAGAGCTCATTGCATTGGCTGTATACACCTCCGTTCATGGAGAAAAAATCAACATCGTTGATTTTACCATGCCTCCAAAAAGAAAACTGTGGATACCAGTTCCCAAGTGGTCCTTAATGTTTTGTGAACTCTGTAGATAACAGCCACTGATGTTTCGATCAGATTTTGGATCATGAAACGGCTACAGTCAAGAGAAGCTTAACTTGATAACATGTTAGACAGTAACAAAAGGAGAAAACTATATAACGAAAATTTTAAAAAAAAATAATATCGTCAAAATAAGAATAAAAGAAGAAGTAGAAGCAAGAGAAGAAGAATGAGAAGAAGTATCCAAGCAGCAGTGCAGAGTCTCCTGTAGTGTGTGGCCTCCTGACGACCTAACATCGATAGTTCCCTGTGAACTGCCGACGCTTGGACTGTGACAGACGAACCCGGGTGTGTCTGTGTATGGGGGACTTGGAATGATAAGAAGAAGAAGAAGCAAGACAAGGAGGAGGAGAAAGAGAAGAAGAAGAAGAAGAGGAACAACAAGAAGAAGAAACAGGAAGAACCCTGCACTCACGTGTCTGTGGTACATAACGACTTTCCCGCCGTCCAGCTCCGCTTTGGTTTGGTACGCGTACGTGGAGGCAGTCTTGTTGAGCTGGTACCCAGTGGGCACGTCCACCTCCGTGACGATCAACGGGTAGTACAGGGTGTCGGTAGTCTTCCGGGTGACACACACCGTCAGCTTGAAGGAGGTGGCTGTGGTGTTAGAGAGGCTCAACTTGGCGCGCACGCCCCCTTTCGGCGGAAACACTTTCTCCACGTTGTAGTCCACCACCACCTGAGGATCGGCCGGCCACAGTAAGTTCAGTTCATTTCAGTTATTGAAATTAATCCTAAGGAAGCGTCATGACTGCGTTCGGGCAAATCCATGTACGCGTTGTGTCACATCTGCTCAGCAGGTCATAGTGCCTCGCCAGCAGCGTAACCCAACCCGTTTCCGGGGGTTGAATAGATAAATGAATAAATAAATAAACAGATAACTAAATGAATAATGATAATACCAAAAAAGTGAGTGCATTAAATTATAGTGCAAGGAATGATAAGTAGATGGCAAAATATCGAAATGAAAACATAAAAGAAAATGGACAGCCACACATGAATGAGTTACTTTCGCAATGCCACCCCTTCTCCCCATCCTCCTTCTCTGTCTCTCTGTGTCTGTATCTCTCTCTCTCTTTCTGCCCCCCCCTCTCTCTCCCTCTGTCTTTCTCCCCCCCCCCTCTCTATCTGTCTGTCTGTCTCTCTCTTTCTCCCCCCTCTCTCTCTCCATCTGTCTCTGTCTGTATATATATCTCTTTCCTCCCCCTCTCTCCTTCTGTTTCTCTCTGCCTGTCTGTATATATCTCTCTCTGTTTCTCCCCCACCCCTCTCTCTCTCCCTCCCTCTGTCTCTCTCTGCCTGTCTGCCTGTATCTCTCTAACTTTTTCTCCCTCCCCCCCTCTCTCTCCATCTCTCTCGGTCTGTCTGTCTGTCTGCTTCTTTTGCTTTGGTCTCTCTTTAGAGCGAGCGCTCGATGAAAAAAAATGAAAAAAGCATGTTCCTTACTTATATGTTACCCTTGTTAGTGAAGAATCTGTCTTGTTTTGTCTGTCATTCTGTCATTCTGTCTGTCTGTCTGTCTGTCTCTTCTCCCAACACACACACACACACACACACACACACACACACACACACACACACACACACACACACACACACACAGGCATCGCTCGCTCGCTGGCTCGTTCTCTTCGTCCCAGTGATGTAAAGCTGTGATTCGCAGCTGTACGTGATGATGTTTGAACAACTCACCTGTGCAAATGCGAACACCCGTTTTCCTGAAGCCACGGCAGACGTGGCATCAACGGTGATCTTGCCTGGTTTTTTGTTCGTCTGTTCAGAGCAGATGAATGTAAATAATCATGCAAAATACGTAAGTCCAAAACGTAGGTGGGTAAGTAGTCAGGTAGACAAGCAGGCGGGGAGGTGGTTGATTATTTAACCCATTGACTGCTGCTGATAAGTACACAAACTACAGAAGGCCTGTCATCTCACAGAGAAAACAGTTAGCAAGCAGGTCAGGATATCAATTACCTTTTTTTTCTTTTCCTTTTTTTCCTTCTTCTTTATTTGTCCTCTTAGAATTGCATTACATTTTGTTTTCAGCACAGTCAATGACATTACTGACATGTACACACAAAGTGGAAAATATGCTGTTAAATCTGATGCCACGCTGATCCCATTTCACCAGAGTTCAGCAGTCTAGGGGTTAAATAAGTCAGTTCAGAGAGGGGGACAGAGAGATACACAGAAAGAGAGACACAGACAGACAGAAAAGTAAGACAAACAGAGATGTCTTGCAGACTGACTGTTGATTGGCTTACTGGTGGATGTTTCTTCTCTCTCTCTTTCTCTCTGTGCGCGTGTGTGCACTGAGGCGTGCATGTATTCGAGCCGTGTGGTTGTGGTTGTTTATCACGGACTTATAAACAGAATTCTACAAGTCCGTGGTATTTACAGATGGGACCTGTGTGTACGTGCCCTTGTACTGCAGATAGAATGGGCATTGTTTGATGTCTGTGTCCGTTTTTATACATGCATTTCTAAAATCTTTTTTGCGCTATCAAAGCATTGCAGCAGCAGCAGCAGTAGTAATTATTATCATTATTATTAACATTACAAAAGAAAAGGGTCGCTTTACCGCCCAGAAGAATCTAGGTCGTTGTGGCAGCAGAGCGTTGTCTTTGGTGACGGCCACTTCGACTTCCTTCTTGAAGGTCCCGGTGGGCTTCTGTAGGGTGACCTTGACATTGATGTCGGGAAACTTGGCGCCCAGAGCCAGGTTCGTCATGGCCGACAGAGCTTGCACTCCCAGCGCCGTGTCCTGGGTCAGTCACAGATTGGGCGATATAAATTATAATTTTTCATAGATAGATGGGATTTCAGTGTGTGTGTGTGTGTGTGTGTGCGTGCGTGCGTGTGTATGTGTGCCCAGTGTGTGTGTGTGTGTGTGTGTGTGACAGAGACACAGAGAGAGAGAGACGGTGTGCTTGCGAGTGTGTCTGTGTCTGTGTGTGTCTGTGTCCGTGTCTGTGTGTGAGTGTGTGTGTCCTGAATCACAGACTGGGCGAGATAAAAGTATTATTATATAGATGGTATATCAGTGTGTGTGTGTGTGTGTGTGTGCGTGCGTGTGTGTGTATGCGTGCGCGCGCTCTCGCTTATATGTCTGTGCATGTATGCATGTGCTCTCTGTGCGTGCGTGCGCGTGTGAGCCGCGTGTCCAACACGCCAGCTGGTTGAATACCTTGGTGGAGACGAAGCCCCCGTTGGCCCCCCTCTGTCTGTTGAGCCACCTGAAGACGGGCATAGCATCTACGGCCTGTCCTTTGTTCACCAGAGCCAACAGGGCGAAGGACGTCATCTCGATGTTCTCGGACTTGGTGTGGCCCGACCAGTACTTGGCATCGCCTGCAGGTAGGATCCAGCAATGAGAATCAGAATGACGTGTGCCGCAACAGCCGAGCGGTTACTGTAAAGCGTTGGACTTTCAATCTGAATACGGTCCTGGGTTCGATTCCGTGTGTTGGCGTAAGGTGGGTTCAGGGCGGACCCCCCCCCCCCCACCTCCCGCCAGAGCGTTAGCGGCCACAGCGGCATGCAAGCCAGCAAACACACAAACAAGCAAGCAACCACTCAGGAATGTGCTTATGTATGTATGAATACATGCGAGTATATGTGTGTATCTATGTGTTACTGCTTGCATGATTATGTATGTATGTATGTATGTGTGCCGTGTACATTCATGTTTTCTCTGTGAATGTGTGCCATGGCCGAATGGTTAGAGCGCCGCGTATTCTAGCATGAGTTTCCTGAGTTCGATCCCCGGTTCAGCGCCGGCACCTGGTGGGTGAAGGGTGGAGATCTTTTCCGATCTCACAGGTCAACATGTGCAGACATGCTGGTGCCTGAGCCCCCTTCGTGTGTATACGCATGCAAAAGATCAATTACGCACGTTAAAGATCCTGTAATCCATGTCTGTGTGCGGAGGGTTATGGAGACACGATAATACCCAACATGAATCAACCATGACAGTCATCGGCAACTGAAGTTGAGGTTGGTTATGTAACAGAAGAAAAAACGCTGAGGTACGCGTGTGTAGGCAAAGAAGAAAAGGTAAAGAGAGCGGAAAAGCAAAGCAAAGTGAAGGAAGGCCGCTGTTGCCGAAGCGCTAACGGTACCGTCAGTGACAGCGGTGTTGTTCATCTGGCTGATGGCTTTGCCGGCTTTGGCGCTGCCGGACAGGGCAAGGGCGTAGGCCACGATGCAGGACGTGTAGGCGTCAGAGTTACCTCCATTGTCCACTTTACCTTCCAGGAATTCAACGGCTCTGGGCAGAGCGAACCTCACCTGCAACAGCAGTTACGTCTGTGTGTGTGGTTGTGGTGTGTGTGTATGTTAGAAGTATTAGTAGTCGTAGTAGTGGTAATAGTCTTCAATTCAACGTCATTCCACTTTTAGTGATATTAGACGTGTGTGTGTGTGTGTGTGTGTGTGTGTGTGTGTGTGTGTGTGTGTGTGTGTGATATAGCACAAGACATTTCCACCCTTCTCGGTCATATTTTCAGATAACCATCAATAACGACAGTGGAGGACGTCAAAGCGGGTTGGTTAAACCACACTTTCAAATGGCTGTGATCGCTGTTTTTGTGCGAAATACTTACGAACACAGGATTGACAACGACTTTGCTGCAGTTACCATCACTGAAGGTTCACTGCCGGAGAAAACTGTGGCGATACACTTACCCTGTCCACGGCCACAGGGAAAAGACCACGTTTCAAGTTGTTTTCAGCCTCCGCAAGAGCGATGGCCACAAAGGCTGTCAGTCTCGTGTCGCTAGCAGCAGACCTTCCCTGGAACCAGATCCGAAGAACACGCTGACACACTATATGTAAAACACATTCGTCGGGTCAAACACGGGCATGCATGGCATACGCGCATGCACACACTCTGTGACTTCTACAGACTAAAGTGTTTTCATTTATTTATATTGCAAGCGTGATAACAGACCGAGTCACACCACGACCATACACATCATCCATGCTTTGCACTGTCTGAACAGATTGATCTTCATATCTTCATGTTTATTTTAGTTATGAAAAAGATGACAGCCAAATCTAAGTAACGTAAAGTCTAAGCTTCATCCACTGGAACAAGCGCCCAAAAAAGAGATAATGTTGATTTTTTTCCTTCTTTTTCTTTTAACGGTATGTGACGACGGTTGGAAATTTCTCAAAGGCAGACTACTGAGAATCAGTTGTCAATACAGAGCTGAAAGGTTGGTAACTTATCTCAGAATTCATATACATTGTCCTTGTGGTCATTCTGCTCACAACGAGCGACATGCTAAGCAATACGTAATCATACAATATTCATTCAGAATGATAAAATAAAATGAATAGATAAATACAAAGTCGTGCGATAATTTTGAAAACTCCATAAATGTGTTTGTTTTATTTTGCATCCGGATAGTTAGAAAAGCACACAGTCTTGCCCAGGCAATACCCAAGGGTAATATCCACAAGAGTTATGAAGCGATCGACTTCACCGGAGATAACTGTCGATAGGTTTTATAGTTCAACAGAGTTGAAACTGGAAGAACAGTGCTGGGTCATGATCTGATCAGAACCATTGCCAAATGTCTGACACAAACACATCAAGATAAAAAAACACACGAACTGTCTGTACTCACCTGGAGCAGCGAATGAAGCTCTCCTCCGGACTCCGTGAAGCTACCGTCAGCCCTCTGTTGCTGGGTGGTGAAGCCCACGGCCCTTCGGATGATGTCAGGCTCTATGTTGATGTAGTCTCCTCCCAACGCTGTCGCCATTGAGAAGGTCTTGACGACGTGAGCAGTCACCCTGAAGTTCGTATCAAAAGTAGGGAGGTGATGGGTGGAGGGGAGAGTAGGGGGGGGGGAGGGGATAGTCACTACTTTTTTTTCTGTCTTAGTATTTCATGAAAAACAAAACAAAAAAGACCACAAAAAACAGGATATTTATTTGGCGTGCTTGTAGGTTTGTGTTGTGTGTTCATAAATCTGTCTGTACATGTATCTATGTGTGTATAGATATATATGTGTATGAGAGAGAGAGAGTGTGTGTGTGTGTGCATGTGTGTGTGTCACGGTGTGTGTGTGTGTGTGTGTGTGCAGTGTGTGCAAGTGTGAGTATGCACAAGTTTTTTATATTGATATGCACTTGTATGTATCCTAATTTCCACTGTATCTGTGTTTGTGTATGATTTTCGATTTATGTTCGTACCTTGTTATGTACTATCCCGCCCCCCCCCTATCCCCCCCCCCCCCCCAATATTCCTTGTGACCGCGGTACACTTGGTAATAAAGACATATTTTATTCTAATCTATATTAGACAATATATTAAACAATCTATGTGATCAGGCGTGCGTGTGTGTGTGTGTGCGTGTGTGTGTGTGTATGTGTGTGTGAAAGATTTACATCGCACAGAAGAACACAGACAAAGCACAAACACGCACCCAGTAATGACCACTCTAATACATCATGTTTACATACCAGACACTACTAGCCGTGTCATGATTGCCAAAGGCACTGAAGGAACCATCGTAACGCTGGTAGATCAACTGCTGGTGGTAGCCTGCAGCACATACAGTTCGTTTCAGCTTCAAGGAAACGTCAAAGCGTGAGAACTGAGCTATAAACCTTACACATCTGCTGGAAAACAACATCAACAACAAACAACACACACACACACAAAAAAAAAAAAAAAAACAACAAACAAACCCAAGACGGAGGCAGGTTCTTCCCGGTCACATATGTCATTCCTATTAACATAACCATGCAAATTACTGTTTGGGAAGAAAGAACACACACACACACACACACACACACACACACACACACACTGAACTAATCGCTAGTTCTATGGTCCTTAAGTATATTACTGATCTTCCAGTGTATTTCTTGCATGTCCTTAAGCGTTGACGACAGCTTCTCTCGAAGAGCTTTCTGCATGCTTTTTTCTCGATTTCACCTTTCACCCCTCTGAATCAGGGTAACGCATGTGAGTGGATGACTGGTGAGAAAGCGCTTTGATTTGTCCGTGCACGTCATCAGTCCAGCGCTATATCATTACATGGAACAGGTAGAATGGTTTAGAACGCTCATCTGCCTAATCATATACAGTGTCCGTGAGGGTCTAGACTCTGGGTTCGAATCCCGGTCTCGCCCTTTCTCCCACCTTTGACTGAGAAATTAAACTGAGCGTCTATCCATTCGGATGAGACGGTACACCGAGGTCCCGTGCACGTGCTGCACGCTCTTGCCGCATTGGAAAAGAACCCATGGCAACAAAACTGTTGCCCTCTGGCGAAATTCTGTGGAAGAAATCCGCAGGACAGGTACACAAATAGCTGATGTGGTGTAGCTGATACGGATTTGTCCGGACGCAGTGACGTCTCCTCGAGAAAATGAAACTGAAACTGAAACTGTCCGGAACCCACATGCTTGCATGACGTCCCTGGCCTTCTTTTGCAGGTCGGCGCTCAGTCGTTTGGTCTTCTTCAGGTAGTTGATGAGGTGGGTGCTGGCGGCCATGTTGATCAAGTTCTGCTCTCCGCTGCCGACGGGCATCCTCAGCAGGTCCCCGATGTTGTCCGCCACCAGCCCCAGGGGGTCCCCTGGCAACACGTGGGAGAGACAACACGTCTGACGTCACTTCCTTTTGTTCCCCCCTCCCCACCCCCAGCACCGCACTCCCTTCCCTCCACACCCCTTACCTGTCCCACGCCACTTCTACCCCAAGCACCGCGTTCTTCCTCCCAACGCTCATTCCCTGTCTACCCCCTCCACCCCCCACCTCCACGCCACTCCCCAGTAAAGGTTATTGATACTCCCCTCTCCTCTCCCCTCACGAAACCCTTTCCCCTGTCTTTCAATACAACTCCACTGTGAAGGCTGTTGATAACCCGCCTCCATTCATACACCCCTTTTCCGTCTTTCCATACCATGCCCCATTAAAGGTTGTTACTACTCCCCCATCCATCCCCACAACCCTACAATGTCTGTCCATATCCCTCTCTGGTAAAGGTTATTAACACTGCCTCACGCCCCTTTTCTGTCTTTCAATATGACTCCCCAGTAAAGGTTATTGATACTCCCCCTCCCTCCCCACACATCTACCCTGTTTTTTCATATTACTTCCCTGGTAAAGGTTATTAATACTCCCCCTGTCATCCCCACACCCCTTCCCTGTCTTTCAATATGACTCCCCAGTAAAGGTTATTAATACTGTCCCCTCCCTCCCCACAGCCCTCCCCTGTCTGTCAATATGACTCCCCCATAAAGGTTATTAATACTCTCCCCTCCCTCCCCAAACCCCTACCCTGTCTGTCAATATGACTCCCCAGTAAAGGTTATTAATACTCTCCCCTCTCTCCCCACAACCCTACCCTGTCTGTCAATATGACTCCCCAGTAAAGGTTATTAATACTCTCCCCTCTCTCCCCACACCCCTAACCTGTCTGTCAATATGACTCCCAAGTAAAGGTTATTAATACTCTCCCCTCTCTCCCCACAACCCTACCCTGTCTGTCAATATGACTCCCCCATAAAGGTTATTAATACTCTCCCCTCTCTCCCCAAACCCCTACCCTGTCTGTCAATATGACTCCCCCATAAAGGTTATTAATACTCTCCCCTCCCTCCCCACACCCCTACCCTGTCTGTCAATATGACTCCCCAGTAAAGGTTATTAATACTCTCCCCTCTCTCCCCACAACCCTACCCTGTCTGTCAATATGACTCCCCCATAAAGGTTATTAATACTCTTCCCTCTCTCCCCACAACCCTACCCTGTATGTCAATATGACTCCCCCATAAAGGTTATTAATACTCTCCCCTCTCTCCCCACAACCCTACCCTGTCTGTCAATATGACTCCCCAGTAAAGATTATGAATACTCTCCCCTCCCCCCCCACACCCCTTCCCTGTCTGTCAATATGACTCCCCAGTAAAGATTATGAATACTCCCCCTTTTGTCCACGCACCCCTCCCCTGCCAATATAGCGTACATGAGGGCTTTGGTTCGAATCCCGCTCTCGCCCTTTCTCCCAACATTGACAGGAAAACCGAACCGAACGTTTACTTATAAGGGTGAGACGAAAAACATACGTCCTGTGTGCAGCACGCACTTGGCGCACTGAAAAAGACCCCATGGCAACAAAAGTGTTGTCTTCTTACAAAATAATGTAGAAAAAATCCACAGGATAGGTTCACAAATATATATGTATGCACTCAAGGCCTGAATAGCGCATTGGATTAAGCTGCTGTCAGGCATCTGCCTAGCAGATGTGGTGTAGCGTGAATGGATTTATCTGAACGCAGTGATGCCTCTTTGAGAAGCCGAAACTGAAACTATCATCATCATCATCAAAAGAACACAACTTATTACAATCGAAAAAGAGCGGAGTGGCAGCTTAGTCTTACCGCTCACTGCGATGGACATCCTGTAGGAGTTGTCCACTCTATTGCCGAGAAGACTCACATCCATGGACTGGGAGAATGACTTCTTCGACGTGACTTCAATCAGCTGTGAGTAGGTCTGGGTGCGTGGTATTCCTTCAGGCTGCCACAGCAACACATCGCCAGTCAGTCAGACAGACAGACAGACAGACTGACTAAAAGACGGACAGACAAAAGCGACAAACCGCTTGGACAGACAAATAATCAGACAAATAAATCAGTTGGACGACAACAGATGGACAGACAGATAAACAGACAGATCAATCGGGCAGACAGACAGAAACAAAAACAGACGACAAGTGAAGAAAAAAGTGGGGCAGAACAAAAGCAACTTAACTAATGCAATGACATCAGCTGCCATGTTTAGTGTCACAGACAGCAGCCTGAAACAAAATAAATAAAGGGCCTTGGATCCTCACCACAGCTGACTCTGTGGAAACACTGGAACTACATCGTGTTTCTTGACTGGGCTGGAAAGAGGGAAGGATGTACTGCCAAGTTTGATCGTGTCAATTGTGATGGAAGAGAGTGTTTGTTTTTTTTTCGTAACTTATTAAGACTCACCCAGTTTTGAATGTCCTGGAAGTAGTCGGACGCTTCATGAAAAATGAAGGACAAATTTCCTGGGATATCACTTTTCTGAAGTTGAGTGTCATCAGCATGAGAATGATGACTGACATATGTGGCGGTTGATAATTTCAGCGAGGGCAGCAGTGTACAGAGTGAAGAACACGGGGTCTAAAAACAGATCAATGTGGGTCTCCGTGTCCGATTTTAACGGGTTCATCAAAAAGCAATCGTCAAAAAGCTGCTAAATATTTCTGAGCAGCTGTGCAGGTCTTTTACAATTCTGGATAATCTGACGCAAGGATGCAGCATAACGTGAATCATCGTTGTAAACTCTATGGGAACTTTTGTGGTGTAGTTTACATGAGTTGAGGACGCTGCTCATGGAAACTCTACGGCATAGTTTACATGAGGAGGTCTCGAAGACTAAACACCAGAACACATTCTTCAGTCCTGTCCCCTCCCAAAGGGGCTTAGAGACACCGTGTGGCCGACATTAACCCTGCTGCACACCAAGCTCTGTAACTCCAGACAGGACTTGGAAAGGACGACGTCATTTATCAGACGGGCTGGACTGACACTGAGAAGGGGAGGAGGAGGAGAAGCACAAGAAGAACAAGAACAAGAAGACATGAGCAGAACACCAAACAATCAAACCAGGACTGAAAACACCAGCACAAAGTTTCTTTGAGCAGAAAGAGAGAGAAATGCATATCGTTTCTGATCATTCCTCCCCATAAAACGTCATACTACACAAATAGGTATGACATGTCTCTGAAAACCCAAATCTTATACTTTCGATGTTTCACTCCACCTTCAAAAATCTTACCCTGATGTTGATAGTTCGCTTTATTTCGTCGTTCGAGTCACCAGTGAACACAACACGAACTTCTACGTCACCAAGAGTTTTCGGTTTTATACAGAATGTGGCTGCTTTGATGACACCAGCTTCCACCTGAAAAACAATCACCACAAACAATTGTTTTGAATAAAGTTCGCATGTGTTAAGTACACGCTGTGATCAGTCAATGCGATTTGTATTACATGTAACTGAGAGCATACAAGTCTACTTCTAGGGGGGAGTGGGTGGAATCATTAGAAACAAAATTAATTAAATGACAAAGAAACTGTTCTCTCCCTCTCCGAATCCTTCTCACCACTGAGAGAGAACAAAATAGAAACAGTAAGACTGTCATGTACACACTATGAAACCAAAAGTCATTTTTCATGCCATAAGAAATAACCTTATGTGGCAACGTTTTCCAGAGACCACACAACACCTTGGAAGTCATAAAGGACATGCTTATCATGTAATATGCAATAGTAATAATGCCTCCACCATAATGATGATAGAAATAATAATGACAGTGACAATGATAATAATGATGATAATAATAATGATAACAATAATAATAATGATGATAATAACCAGCAGTAGCAGCAGCAACACTATGTCATCTCAATATACCGTACCTTGTAACAGAAACTGACATCGACAGAGCGAAAGAAAGAATGAGCTCCTAACCGTTCCAAGAGACTCCTTGATATTCGCGTTCTTGGGGACCTCCGTGAGTGTGCCAGTGACATTCTCCACACGGATGACATCGAAGTCGTCGCTCTTTTCAATCTTCATTTCTCCCTGGACAGAAAGACCAACGAACATTAAAAATTTGTCCATTACGCCAGCGAGGATAGCTGAAACATAGGTTAGAAAAAAAGCCCATTTAAGACCTCTTCAAACTTTCGTTGCTGTTGTTGTTGAAAATTACTACACGGGCGCAACAGCCGAATGGTTAAAGCGTTGGACTTTTCAATCTGAGGGTCCACAATTCGAATCTCGGTGACGGTGCCTGGTGGGTAAAGGGTGGAGATTTTTCCGATCTCCCAGGTCAACATATGTGCAGACCTGCCAGCGTCTGAACCCCCTTCCTGTGTATACGTAAGCAGAAGATCAAATACGCACGTTAAAGATCCTGTAATCCATATCAGCGCTCCGTGGGTTATGGAAACAAGAACATACCCAGCATGCACGCCTCCGAAAACGGAGTATGGCTGCCTACATGGCGGGGTAAAAACGGGCATACACGTAAAAACACACTCGTGCACATACGAGTGAGCGTGGGAGTTGCAGTCCACGAACGCAGAAGAAGAAGAATTAACTCTCTCCATACGAACGGCGAAAGAGACGACGTTAACAGCGTTTCACCCCAATTACCACCATCAAAATATTGCAAGCGGAAGGCTCTTGTACTGAAGAGGTGAATGTTGACAAAGAATACCACACGACGGAAGCTAAAGGTTGTGTCATTCAGACACCCACTGGACATCGGAGGGGTCTGTGTAGAGGAGAAGAGAGGGACTGGCCGTACTGAGTGAGTTAATGAGTAGTGATAAGACAATTTCTTTGTGGTTGATGTATCTTTCTCAAAGGGATCTGTTCACTTCTTTCGGTGCTTTCTGGCCCACCCTCTCCGGTCACCTTTCGTCTTCTGCTGCCATGAAATGAAACACAAATGGCCAAGTTCCTAGTGCTTCTTTCTGCAGTTTTGAACAAATCTTAGTATCGTGAAACTCGTTGCTGCTGTCAATTTATAATTTTCACACATACAGATATACACGCAAGCAAGCAAGCAAGCGCGCACGCACACGCACACACACACACACACACGTGTGAATGAATTCAGATATGGAAATCAGTCACAAACGAGCAGTTCAGACAGGTTGCTAGCAATTATGGTATGGAAAGACACGACAGACTATGGAGAGAATGCAGTATATGTGTCATTGGTGACGGACAACATCAGTGTAGTATGTGTGAATGTCAAGTACAAATGGGTCAGGCAACAACACACATCTGTGTATTAACACACACACACACACACACAACGAAAGAGAGTTTGCATGGCTGAAAAGGCGTGGAATTTTTATGCAAAAGGCGTTTTCAAAAAGATGTGTTTTCAGACCAGTTTTAAAAGATTGAAATGAGGGAGAGTGGCGAAGATCGTGAGGTAAACTGTTCCAGACAGATGGAGCTGAATAAGAAAAGGAAGAATCACCGAAGGATCGGGTTTTAACAAGGGGAGCAAGTATAACCGCCGTGAATCGGAAGATGATCTGAGTTGTCGTGGGGGTGTGTAGATTTGAATCAATTCTCTCAGATACTGAGGGGCAGCACCCAAAATGGAGTTGAAGGTGAGAATTGCAACTTTGTGACTGAATGACTGAATGGAGATGCGAATATGCTTTCCTTTTCATTCATTCTCTCTCTCTCCACACCTCCCCCCTCCCCCTCTGTGTATGTTTCTCTGCCTCTTTCACTCTTGACTTTGAGCTTTAGTGAGTGCGAGTGTTTACGCCTTTGTAGCCTGCACCATTTCTTTGTGTTTGAGACCCAACACACGGTCCATGTAACATTTGATAACCTCCCCTCTCCCCCCCACCCCCCGCCACCCTCAATCCCTCCTTTCCCTGTTCGCTTTGCACAGGCAGTTGCCCCTTTTTTTTCGGATCTGTCTGCACACGACTGAACGCCTCTTGAAACTGAAAACCGAAAAACACGCACATAAGCAAAGCTGGCAGGAATGCGCATCATCTTATTACCACAGTTTCATTTAACGCCCCCCCCCCCCTTACCCCCGCGCCTTACCCCTTTCTCTCTCTCTCTCTCTCGTTCACGTTCATGGTTATGTTCATGTTCATGTTTCTCTCTTGGCTTGCAAGGCATGACAAGCACGTTGATTTTAATTAACATGCCCTGAGCAGGTAACTTCCCTCTTTTTTTTTTTTTTTAACCGATCTGTCTGCACGCTTTGACGCCTTTAGAAAACTGAAAACTGAACGCATGCACAGGTGGGTGTGTCCGTCCTCTTACCGTGGTTTTTTCGTCGTCCACGTTGTGCGCGATGGCATTGAAGCACACCACCTCCCCACGGACCGCTGAATCCACCAGGTACATGGAAACGAACATTTTCTTCTTGGTCTCAAGCTGTGTGAAAGAAATTACACACACGCGCGCGTGCGCACACATACACACGCGGACACATACATACGTATACACACACACACACACACACGCACGCGCACGCACATGCACGGACACACACACGCATGCACGCATGTGAATAAAATGTTTTTCCTTGACATCCTTTTGAATTTCATTTATAATTTGGGGATTATTACTCTCTCTCTCTCTCCCTCCCTCTCTCTCTCTCACTCTCTCCCTCTGTGTGTGTGTGTGTGTGTGTATGCCTATGTGCGTCATTGTGCTTGTGCGTGCTTGTCTCTGTGTATGCATTTGCGACGGTGTGTGCGCGTGCGTTCGCACGCTCGCCTCGTGTGTGTGTGTGTGTGTGTGTGTGTGTGTGTGTGTGTGTGTGTGTGTGTGTGTGTGTGTGTGTGTGTGTGTACGTGCGTGCGTGTGTGCGTGTGTGTGTGTGCGTGTGTGTGACTGACCGTTGCTGGGTCGTTGCCAATCACCAGACCGATCTGTGGGTGGACAACGAACGCAGAGACACTGAGTTTAGTGATGGTGTCGGGGGCTCTCGTGGTGAAGGTCCTTGCCTTCAGGCCTCTGGGAAACGTCGTTGTCATCATCAACAACGTCATCATCGTCATTATCCAGCATCATCATCATCATCGTCATCATGATGATCATCATCATTATCACCAATCGTCATCGCCTTCATCGTCACCACCACCACCACCACCACCACCACCTCCTCCTCCATCACCACCACCACTACCAACATTATCATCATCATCGATGTTGTTCATATTCATGTCATAACAATTTCCATCACCATCATCATAACCATCGTCTATGTTGTCATAATCATTACAATGATGGTTAAAATGGGCGCCACATGTTGGGAACTGAAAGTCAGCAATCGTACAGGAAAGCTAAATGTAAATGTCCTCTTAAAAATAAATAAATAAAAAGATGAACCAACAGAATGATGGATACACAAGATGGATTCACACTCGTGCATTTTCATCAATTAATCAGAACTCAACAACAACAACAAAAAAAAGAAAAACAAAAGACATGTATCTAATGTAACAGACAGAAGAAACGTCCACAGACTAAATGTCTCATCTACACTTTAACTTTCGCATACCTTTATAAAGGAAAGCTTTCAATATCTACACGTGCCACAAGGTGTTTCACCAAAGGGACCCAGACCGATGATGGATCCAATACCCACAGACCCAGACCAATGATGCATCCAAAACCCAGAGAGACCCAGACCTATGATGCATCCAATACCCAGAGAGACCCAGACCAATGATGTATCCAATTTACCCAGAGACCCAGACCAATGATGTATCCAATACCCAGACAGACCCAGACCAATGATGTATCCAATACCCAGAGAGACCCAGACCAATGATGTATCCAATACCCAGAGACCCAGACTAATGATGTATCCAATACCCAGAGACCCAGACCAATGATGTATCCAACACCCAGAGAGACCCAGACCAATGATGTATCCAATACCCAGAGAGACCCAGACCAATGATGTATCCAATACCCAGACAGACCGAGACCAATGATGTATCCAATTTACCCAGAGACCCAGACCAAAGATGTATCCAATACCCAGACAGACCCAGACCAATGATGTATCCAATACCCAGAGAGACCCAGACCAATGATATATCCAATACCCAAGAGACCCAGACCAATGATGTATCCAATACCCAGAGACCCAGACCAATGATGTATCCAACACCCAGAGACCCAGACCAATGATGTACTCAATACCTAGAAACCCAGACCAATGACGGACCCAATACTCAGAGACCCAGACCAATGATGTATCCAATACCCAGAGACCCAGACCAATGATGTATCCAATTTACCCAGAGACCCAGACTAATGATGTATCCAATACCCAGAGAGACCCAGACTAATGATGTATCCAATACCCAGACAGACCCAGACCAATGATGTATCCAATACCCAGACAGACCCAGACCAATGATGTATCCAATACCCAGAGACCCAGACCAATGATGTATCCAATACCCAGAGACCCAGACCAATGATGTATCCAATACCCATAGAAACCCAGACCAATGATGTATCCAACACCCAGAGACCCAGACCAATGATGTATCCAATACCCAGAGAGACCCAGAACAATGATGTATCCAATACCCTGAGAGACCCAGACCAATGATGTATTCAATACCCAGAGACCCAGACCAATGATGTATCCAACAACCAGAGATCCAGACCAATGATGTATCCAATATCCAGAGAGACCCAGACCAATGATGTATCCAATACCCAGAGACCCAGACCAATGATGTAGCCAACACCCAGAGACCCAGACCAGTGATGTATCCAATACCCAGAAAGACCCAGACCAATGATGTATCAAATACCAAGAGACCCAGACCAATGATGTATCCAACACCCAGAGACCCGGACCAATGATGTATCCAATACCCAGACAGACCCAGACCAATGATGTATCCAATACCCAGAGACCCAGACCAATGATGTAGCCAATACCCAGAGAGACCCAGACCAATGATGTATCCAATACCCAGAGACCCAGACCAATGATGTATCCAATACCTGTATTAGGGTTGAGTACATGTCTACTCACAACATAATACCCTGTCAGGAATATAAAAAAAAAACCCAAAAAAACCCACACTTGTCAGAATGTTCTCCCTCTCCATTAGACCTCGAGTGGTGATCCGGACGCTATACAATGGAAAAGAAAGGTGGTGGCACTGCGCTGTATTGACGCTGTCTTCAGGGAGAGCAGCAGAGAAATATGTTGTGACAAAAGCGAAAAAGAAAAAAGAAAAAAAAAGAAAAACACAATGCAATACATAGCAACACAGTACAATATGATACGGTACGATACAACGCAAGACAAGACAGTATCAGTATCAGTAACTCATATATAACAGATTGACATAAGTTTACCATTGGGCCAACAGCAAAGTGAGAGCTGTATTATCAATGGTTTCTCGAATGCAATGGGAAATCTTTTACAGCTTAGTCTTTTGTGAAGAGCTATGACTCGCAAACTAGGAGGCAAAATTGCACTGGCTCTTAGTGCTGCCGCCTTGGGGTGAGTTGGCCTTTGGAAACCATCCCAACGCCCACTGTCCTAACTCCCTCCTGGCCGAGAGAGTGGAGATGTAACTTGGGCAAAACAATCTCCACTATAATCAAATTCTAGTCCAAATAGCCGGGACAGCAGTTGCCTCCTCTGCGGTTCTGATGGTCATAGTCGGACACGAGTGACTATCACACACACACACACACACATATATATATATATATATATATATATATATATATATATATGTGTGTGTGTGTGTGTGTGTGTGTGTGTGTGTGTGTCAGTAACTCGTCACTGCGTTCGGACAAATCCATATACGCTACACCACATCTGCTAAGCCTGACCAGCAGTGTAACTGAACGCGCTCAGTCGGGACTTGAGAAAAAAAAGAGTCAAACAAATAAATAAGTAAATGAATAAAAAAAAAAATAAAAAAAAAGACTCACTTTGTTTACACACAAGTGAGTCAAAAATGAACAAGTGAATAAATAAATGAATAAGTAAATGAATTAAACAATGGGAAAAAAAGATATATAATTAGACAAATATGTATGAAAAATGTAAAGGTAATAATAATGAATGAATAAATACAAGATCATACAAGGACAAGACAATAAAATACAACACAACACAACACAACACAACACAACACAAAGAACACAACACAACAAAACACAATACAAACCCCAAAGCCACGGATTGCCACAGCCAGTTGTCTGGCAAGAGCTTCTCCACTTGCTGAGCGGGTGTCAGAGGCATGAGCATAGTTCTCACTGAAATCAAACAACACACACAGTTAACTGTTCAGTATCACGCGTCCCCTGCTTCCTACACTTGAACTGTTCAATGTTATTCTGCCAATACAGTGTCCGTGAGGGTCAGGGTTCGATTCCCGCTCTCTCCCTTTCTCCCCAGTTTGACTGGAAAAATTCAAACCGAGCTTCTTGAGTCATTCGCTTGAGACGATAAACCGAGGTCCCGTGTGCAGCACGCACTTGGCGCATTGAAAAAGATATATATATATATATATATATATATATATATATATATATATATATATATATATATAAATTAGGAAGCACCATACATTGTGAACACAGCGCTGTTGTTAGCGTGTGATGTCGTTTTGTTTTTTTTCTTAACGAGGCACATTAAAAAATACCATACAATATGGATATATTCTAATCTTTCAAGCAAACTCCCAAATCATTACTCTTGATATCTGAACAATTTCGACTGTATCAACACTGAACATGTGTATGTATTACCACGTTTTGTCAACATGACCTAAAAGAGAGAGCACAAAAGACTCGCAGAGTATTGAACCATCCAAAAGAACAGCGGATTATGGATTCAAACGTCAAGACATTCACGGGAGATGAATACCGATTTACGCAGCCAAAACCTTTAATTGACACGGTCTTAACTAAGTGAGTCAGACAGACGGCTGCAACTTACGACCGTGGAATTGAAAAAAAAAGACAACTTTTAGAAAACGTCACACATTGAACTGCTCCGCTTTTACCTATCAGGTAATCTGAGTTTTAGAATTTTAGCTGCTGATCAACAGTGGTATTCACCACTACCCCTTCACACACACACACACACACACACACACACACACACATACAGAGAGAGAGAGAGAGAACATGATAAACAGAAAAGAAAATTAACAGGAGACGAGTACGGTGCAAGAGAAGACGGGAGGGTGGTGGTAGAAAAAAAATCAAATATGATCAAAACAAACCAAGTGTTTCACACTACACAGGACAGCGTGATACAAAACCTGGTGGGTTTGGCATGGGACTGTATCGGTGACACCCGTAGTAGTAATAATATGGGTAGTAGTAGTAGTAGTAATTGTAGATCCGGTAGTCTGCAACACACAAAATTCAAGATTCAAGATGATGTAAATTCCTTTCACATATTCTGGGGTACGGTGGAGTACAAACAGAACAACATAACAAACATGAAAAATAACTGACAACTGACTGTGTTTACAAGACTCGTATAGCCAATACTAACTTCCTTTCACCCCTTTCCGATAATGGATGAGTACAAAGAAAACAAAAACAAAAAATCAACTGATAACTTACTGTATTTGCAAGACTCGTATGGCAAATACAACGTGCAATTCCCAAAATAATTCACCAAAATGACCTATAAAATCGCTTTGGAATAAGTTATAACTAGAAGACGAATCGCTTTAGAATAAGTACTAACTATGAAGACGGACCTATTATATCAACTGAGACATTTTCTATCTTTATGAATTTTGAAACAAAAAGCAAACGTTTTCTAGATGTTGAAGACATCAGTCTACAAAAATGACAACCTGACCTAGGATGAAGAAAATATACACATCGAAGTGATTTCTCTCAAAACACAACACGTTCTATGCGTGTTTAAGAGTGTATATCATGCCCAACTCGCATTGCTTTATTTCCATTCAAACGCTTAACTGCTTTTTGTCACTTCGCTAAGTACACCTGTTCAATTCAGATGAACATTCACTCCGTGTGTTATTCACATTGCTTCACTTCTTTTGTCTCGACTCAAGAGCCGCTGAGGCGGCGCACGGTAGAACACGGTAGATTTCTCCAGGTTTCATGGTTATGTGTAAAAGCCTGGGTATACGTAAATGGTTTGTTTTTTTTTCGTCCATCCTGCAATGTCCATCGGTTTTTGTTGTTCTTTTTATGTCTACCTCTCCGTCTCCCTCCCTCAGCAGTTCCTTAAAGGATTAAACTTATCACGGCCGTCGGCTCTTGTTACGTGGCCATATCAACGTATTTTTTTCCCCTTTTTCTTAACTGATGTCAGCAGATCTCCGTATCTTGCATTGTGCTGCCTGATAGTCTGGCGCACTTGTTCATTCGTAATGCGAATAGTGTGTTTGGTGTTTAGTATTTCGCGATAACACCTCGTTTCCATGGCTTGGATTCTTCATTCCAGATCAGCACTGAGAGTCCATGTCTGGTGTGGAAACAGAAGAATGGAATACAGCAGTGCGCGTAAGAGCCTCATCTCGTGTTTCTTGGGGATTCAAATCGCACACTGCCAAACTTTCACCTGCTTTGTATCACATTTTATTTAAAACACTGGGCAATATCACGGACGATTGAATGTGTTTGGGAATGTCTTCCTTCTCCCTCTAGTAAAACATCACAACTCAAAATTGACAGCAGTGTCGTTTCGTGTGATAACATAATGGGGAAGACAACATAGAAGAATTTGATAGTTATTGTTCTTTTGCAGGTAATCGTGAGTTACATGTTGTTTTCCTTTCACAAGCTTTGACAAACTCCGTGAAACTGAAACTTAATGCTCGTACAGGCAGTTTAAGTGAGTTGAGGGAAGGAGGAGGGGGGCTAGCGGGGGGTTAAAACATGACAGGAAGACCCAACATATACAGTGCAGTGAGAGACAGACATCAATGTGAAGATTACGTCTGGGGATGTAGTACTGGTTGTAGCTGTAGTAGCCAGGCATCCTCATGTTGGTGACGAGGCCCACCCCAGAGTTCTGCACATAGGAACAACTCATGTGACCGTCAGTGACCACCATAGAACTCACGGAACAACAACACCACCAATAAAACAAGAAAGGCAAGGCCTTCAAGACTCACTTGTGATACACTTTAAGAAAATAAAAAAAATAAATGAAAAGATAAAAACTGATAAAAATTAGTTTGTTGAAATGTATTCTCTATTCGTTATTATGATTATTATAAAGATTCGCGTTATAATTTTTTTTAAGAAAAAAAAGCTTCCAAGCAGATTCCAACAATGGATGTTCAGAGCAAGAACAACTGATTCTATCCATTAGGCTGACGGGGGTTCAACAATAAAGTCAAAAAATTATTATAATTTCAAGCATGTTCTTTTGGCGGAATAAATTGACAGTGGCAATCGAAATGTTAAAACATACAAGCACGTACGCATTCAACAGACACACACATGTGCACAGATACGCATGTACGCTGAAACGCACTAACACACATGTTTCTATGCACGCATGTACGCACACACACACACACACACACACACACACACACACATGTAAGACAATCGTTACGACTTACTGAGAACTCGCTGTATGCAGAGTAACGGTAGTAGCTGTAACGACTGGCGGAATCATGGAACAGAAGCGCCTTGAGCATCTGGTGAAGGGAGACAATCACACGAGCATGTGACAGAATTCGTCAAAGCAATCTACCCACTAAAAAAAAAAAATATGATAAATCATTTGCAAGACTCACAATTCTAGCTGCATGTCTTTGCCGAATAGTCGCTGCTTTGCTACGGCAGATGACTCAGACAGTTCAGCTATGGAGTTAGACCGAGGAGTATAACTACTGACTGCACTGCAGACTGCTCTGCTGCGTTAGATGGCGATGACTGGTTAGCTATGGAGTAAAAATGAGGGGAGTAATTACTGACTTTAGTGAAAACTGCTCTGCTACGTAAGATGGTTATGACTGTTTAGCTATGGAATAAGAATGCAGAGCATAATTATTGACTGTAGTGCATCCACCCCTGTCTCCAGTCCCCTACAACCTCCAAACTCTGATGTCAGCATCAATTCTTTTCAATGGCATTGTCCATGTTGTTAATACGGTATGTCTACCTCCTCACCTCCACCCCAGCCCCCGAAAACGGTGTATGACTGCCTACATGGTGGAGTAAAAACGGTCACACACGTAAAAGCCACTGTTCTAAAATAGGTGGATATCGCATGCCTTCTTTAAGCCCCTTCGCTAACTAAAGCCAGCCCAAGTGTTCAATCAGCCATTTTGCTACTCGTGTCAGTACAGCGCGAAGCGTTAATTTCGTATATGTAGCCGAGCGCTCAGCTGACTAAGATGAGTGCTTCACGGCAAGCTTTCACTTGCTCTCGGTGTTTGTCACATTAAGCTGACATTCCTGTGTGTGCCTCCACAGCAAGTTTGCGCAATGTGTCATTGCACTGTTTTCCTGTAATAACTTTGGTGAATAAACCATTGGCAGAAATCAATCGAGACACAACATTTGACATGTCATGGGGGCAAGCGTAACACAATTTCATTGAAGATACACGGTTACAGTTCAGAAAGAGTGTGTGTGTGTGTGTGTGTGTGTGTGTGTGTGTGTGTGTGTGTGTGTGTGTGTGTGTGTGTGTGTGTGTGTTGTAATGGCAATTTCCTACGATTTTTTTTCTTTTTCAGTTTTAAGGTGAGAATTATCAACAGAGACGTTTGGATAGTTTTAAGATGTAAATGTTTAACACTGCTGGTTTGAAATCACGAATAATCCACGTCTTTGTTTGTTTTATGGGATCATTGTACAATGGGACTTAACTGACACAATTTTTATCGGCCATTTCTTCCAATAAATCATTTCTCGAGTTTGACTTTGGTTATCATTTCTATGTCAGTCACCATGGTAGCCTAATGATGTAAAAATGAAAAAAATGAAAAGTCGTCAAGTTGACGTAACAGGCAAAGAGAGGATTAATTTTTATTGTTCTATGTACCACAAACACAAACCACAAGTGCATATGTGTCTATGAAAAAAACCGTATGTCTGATCTAGAGTAAACCAATGCCGATGTATAAATTAAAAAAAAAAAAAAAAATGACCATTTACCACCAAACAGATAACTCATCAACTGTCATGTGTATCCTGTTAACAAATTTAAACGAAAATGTACACACCATCCCTCTGTGTGTGTGTGTGTGTGTGTGTGTGTGTGTGTGTGTGTGTGTGTGTGTGTTCCCCCCCACCTCTCTCTCTCTCTCTCATTGTCTGTTAGATTCGAACAAAAATGTGCACCCATTTCTGTGTGTGTGTGTGTGTGTGTGTGTGTGTGTGTGTGTGTGTGTGTGTGTTCCCCCCCACCTCTCTCTCTCTCTCTCATTGTCTGTTAGATTCGAACAAAAATGTGCACCCATTTCTCTGTGTGTGTGTGTGTGTGTGTGTGTGTGTGTGTGTTTGTTCCCCTTCCCTCTCCCTCAGTGTCGAACAAAAATGTGCACCCATTTCTGTGTGTGTGTGTGTGTGTGTGTGTGTGTGTGTGTGTGTGTTTGTTCCCCTTCCCTCTCTCTCAGTGTCGAACAAAAATGTGCACCCATTTCTCTGTGTGTGTGTGTGTGTGTGTGTGTGTTCCCCTTCCCTCTCTCTCAGTGTCGAACAAAAATGTGCACCCATTTCTCTCTATCTCTGTGTTTTTTGGGTTGTTGTTTTTTTTTCGAACAAAAATATACACCCGTCTCCCTCTCTCTCTCAGTCTCCATTAATTCGAACAGCCCAGATATGGCCTTAGTGGTCGGCTGGGCTATAAACAACATGATTTGATTTGAAATTCGAACAATTTCTCTTTCTCTCTCAATTTATCTCTCTCTCTCTGTGAACAGAAAACTACGATGCTTACGTCATCCACGGTGATGTCATTCTTTTGCGTCAAGGCATTGTCGTGTCTCCCCAGCAGAAACACAGTGGCATTTTTTGTGGCCTGAACTTTCACGGACACCTTTTCCCCGGGTATTGCCTTCTTGTTCTTCTTCCCGTCGATGGTGATCAGCAACTGTGGCCAGTCACAACGTCACAACTGTCAGTTTTACAGATATTGGTGAAAAATAGTTCCATGGTTAAGTCCTGTCTTAGTATCCTAAATTCAGGGACCTATTTCAACAGAGCCTGCCGATCCACAATCGAACTGTACAGCCATAGCAGACGCCGCAACTCCACAGTTTGACTGAACTGGGCGTTCCATTGTCTTCTGAGATAAACGGATGACAACATTAATTTCAACGGTAATTTTCGTGCATGGATTAAACGATATTACCATTTGTAGGTGCAACCCACTTACTATAGTGGTTTTCGATTCTATTTTGGGGGTTTTTATAATCAATTCTACAGATTCAGTCGCTAAACTATTGTGTGGGGTGAGTGACAAGCCTGTGGATGAACAATTAATTTTCAATTGATTGAACGAAGATGTGTTGTCAGTTTTACGCTTTAGCCGACAGACTTTCAGTCTTACAGCGTTAAGCACCATGAGACAGACAAGACAGATAGACAAGAGACAAAGGTCAAGCACATTATAAGGGCACCACGACGAGACATACAATACAGACAAGAGACAGGGGTCAATCACATCATGAGGGTACAACGAGACAGACGAAACATGATAGACAGACAGACAAGAGACAAAGGTCAAGCACATCATGAGGGCACCATGATGAGACAGACATAACACGACAGACAGGCAGACAAGAGACAGGGATCAAGCACATTATAAGGGCACCACGATGGGACAGACAGACGAGAGACATGGAAATCACGTCGTAAGGGCACCATGACGAGACAGACATACAAAACAGACAGACAAGAGACAGGGGTCAAGCACATCGCAAGGTCACCGTAACGAGACAAACAAGACAGACAAAAGGGAGGGTATCAATCACATCGTTAGGGTACCACGACAAGACAAACAAGACACACATACAAGACAAGACAGACAGACAAGAAACATAAGTGCATCACATCGTAAGGGCACCGTAACGAGACAGACATACAAAACAGGTAGACAAGAGACACGTGAATCACAAACGGGCATCATAACGAGCCAGGCAGGCAGGAGACAGAGATAAATCAAACCGTGAGGGCACCGTAACGAGACAGACAGGACAGACAAAGAGACAAGGCTCATTCACATCGTAAGGGCACCGTAACGAGACAGACAGGACAGACAAGAGACAAGGCTCATTCACATCGTAAGGGCACCGTAACGAGACAGACAAGAGACAGGGCTCATTCACATCGTAAGGGCACCGTAACGAGACAGACAGGACAGACAAAGAGACAAGGCTCATTCACATCGTAAGGGCACCGTAACGAGACAAACAGGACAGACAAGAGACAAGGCTCATTCACATCGTAAGGGCACCGTAACGAGACAGACAGGACAGACAAAGAGACAAGGCCCATTCACATCGTAAGGGCACCGTAACGAGACAGACAGGACAGACAAGAGACAGGGCCCATTCACATCGTAAGGGCACCATAACGAGACAGACAAGAGACAGGGCTCATTCACATCGTAAGGGCACCGTAACGAGACAGACAGGACAGACAAAGAGATAGGGCCCATTCACATCGTAAGGGCACCATAACGAGACAAAGAGACAGGGCCCATTCACATCGTAAGGGCACCATAACGAGACAAAGAGACAGGGCCCATTCACATCGTAAGGGCACCATAACGAGACAGACAAGAGACAGGGCCCATTCACATCGTAAGGGCACCATAACAAGACAGACAAGAGACAGGGCCCATTCACATCGTAAGGGCACCTTAATGAGACAGACAAAGAGATAGGGCCCATTCACATCGTTAGGGCACCATAACGAGACAGACAAGAGGGCCCATTCACATCGTAAGGGCACCATAACGAGACAGACAAGAGACAGAGCTCATTCACATTGTAAGGGCACCACAACGAGACAGACAAGACCGGCAGGGAGACAGACAAGAAACGGAAATGGGTCGCATCGTAAGAGCACGAGTAACGAGACAGACACACAAACAGGCAAGGGGTCATTCACATCGTAAGGGGTGTAGTCGTGCACATCCAGGGTGAGTCCGGCAGCCACGATCTCCCTGGTGGTCAGGGTGAAGTAGCACAGGAGGTGGAGCCTGGGGGCCATGTCCTGGTTCACTTCGATGCGCAGGTTGGTGTTTTTGCTGCTTTGCTTTCTCACCACTCTCTCCGCCTTCACCAGTTTGCCTTTGGAGTATATCTGTCATTTTTTAAATTTTAATAAGAGATCAAATTAAGATATCAACACACACACACACACACACACACACACATACGCGCACACACACATACGCACACAAACACACACGCATACACATATGCATACACACATGCATACACACACATACAAACATACACACACACACATACATACACATTCACAAGCACACATACATACAAACACATTGACTCGCTCACACACACACACACACACACACACACACACACACACACACACACACACACAAACGTGGATCACAATAAATGGGGGAGGGGAGTCCTTTTGAATAAGGAGAATCGTATTGATCCGAACTGACTCCACGGAGTGTGTCATGGCTTGCCCAAATCACTGCCAGGAATGACTGACTTTTCGTAAGAAAGTGAAAGCAAAAACTCTGTACAAAAAGTCTTACAGTCCACCGGTGTAGTAACCTGTTCGTACCCTCGTTGGATTCTTACCCCTGGTAAAATCCGGCTAGCCCAGAATGACTCACCCCCCACACCCTCTGGGGGGTGAACTTCAACTAGTCAGAACTGACCCGCCTAATTAGATTTTACCCCACTCTCCTTCGTAATGTCCAACCAGGGGGTGACGATCATGACTAGCCACAAATGACGCCAGGCAGGGTCATTGGAGGCGAGTCAAGGACGACCCTGGGGGGATGGGGTGGGGTGTGTGTGTGTGTGGGGGGGAGGGGTAGTTTAAGGCTATTACACAGGCATTCAAAGCACGGACCAAGATTGAGGTCCACCGTTCTCGTGATCATTAATTAACCTTTATCCGCCCCTTGGACAGTCAGCGTAAAGCAGTCAGCGTCACATCTTGCTAAACTGTTCCACCGTATTCAGCACCGAAAGAAAAAACCACCTGAATTAACATACTTTGTTAAAATAAAAATAAATCTAAAAAAACCCAAAAAAACACAACAACAACATCAACAACAACAAGAAAAAAAAAACGTTTAAAGAAATAACTTTTTTTTTTTTCAGTTTAAAAAATTCTCTGAAGACAATGTCTATCCTATCTATCTGCCATCTTAATACTGAAGATCTGACGAAACTAACAACACCGCAAACTCCATTTTAAATCTATTATCAATATATATATATATATATATATATATATATATATATATATAAACCCGAAAAAGAACTCACCGCGTATGTGTAGTTGGCAAAAGGTTTATTGGACATGAGCGTCACCTTCCTTTGCTTCCCAACCTGAAACACAGCAACACAAATACCGCTTGGTGCTGTGTGTAGCTGCAAGCCTTTTGAAAAAAAAAAAAAAAAAAAAAGAAGAAAGAAATTACAGCACACTAACCAGAACAAGAACTGAAACAAAACAGACAAATCATCCGAACTCGTAAAATTAAAAAAATCATAATCACACACACGGTGCGCAAGCGTGCGCGCACACACACATCACATACACGCACACCCGGTGTGCAACAAACACAACACACGGTGTTGGCAACACACGAGCATGCGTGAACACACACACGCATGCGTGCACACACGCGCGCGCGGGCGCGCAGGCACACACACACATGGTATCACACACACGCACACACACACACACACACACACACACCGCACGCACGCACACACTGTCACCAATCACAACCACCATTCAATCCGTTACACTGAAAACAAATCGAACCGACAGCGGTGTTAAAGTGATGAAGAAACTTCTCCATTAGCCAGTCCATGATACTTACAGACATGTCCTTGTTCAACTCCAAATGAAGGTAAACGTCGGAGTACGAGTAGTAACGAGACAGGTATCGTGTGGTGGTGAACTTGCCGTTCTGGACAAATACAATTTACATAATGGACAACTTACAACAAAACACTTATAACAAAACAAATACACTTGCATACAGAAACAAGAGGCAAAGCCTTCAAGGCTCACTTGTGCTTCACACTTTATCCAGCAAAGGAATCATGAGGAGAAAAATTTTTTTTTTTAAATCGTTGAAAAGTGCTCTATATTAAATATGATATATAAAATAAGCTTGGGATAAAACATTTTGAAAAGTTTTCAAATAGAAAAAGTCATGCGAGCAGGATCGAACCATGCATGTTCAGTTCCAAAGCAAGCAGACAAATTCCCCACGGCTGCAGCACATCAAAGCTATGTTGACGTTTTCTTCTTCCTGCGATAAATAGATGTGATTGTAGTGGACGTAATAACGCCGTTTAAATCATGATTTTTGTGTTTTATTATATCTCGATTATTCTTTCATTTCGGCGATAAAGGAGTTGTTGCCATCGCTTCAAGCACACGCAACACATGGTAGATCTCTAGATCTGCACAAACCAGTCTACAACGGACTGAAAGAAACGATCGATTCGGTGTTTCTTTTATGTTCATTCCAGTTAATTCAGCGTCCATTTTAGAATATTTATATGCAGTAAACACGTTGATAGTGTAGTTAATATCACTGTGTGAGTTCTGTCCAGAATTTATTTGTATTTCCTTTTAATTGTGAACAAGAAAAACGAGGTCATGTCGTCTTTGAACACAAACTACCCTGTAGTAGGCCTAAATCAGTGGGAAGCAGTTTTTAAAATTTTCGGATTTCAGAATGAATCTCAACGAAATAAACCGTTCATGATTCGGAAATACAGCTTAATTCGGGAGACTTACATCCTGTTATTGATATGACTGTGAAGATTTTTTGTTCATACTATGTTTAAGTCAAATTTGGTATTGGCAGACAAAGTATTTCCAGAGAAAAAGGCAATGTTCAAGTTTACCACGGACACACACACACACACACACACACACACACACAACCGAACACCGGGTTGATAGACTCACTTTGGAGTTTTCACAGACGAGTCTAAAAAGTGGCGCTGTGAGCAACCCGAGTTTCTCACAAAGAAATATGTTGTGACAAAGTGTGATACAATACAGAAGTGATACAATGTGATACAATACATTACAATTCGATAGGAAAAACCAACCAACCAAACAAACAAACAAAAAAAATGCACGCAGGGAAAAAACCCCCAAAAAATGGCGCTGTAGTGTAGCGATGCGCTCTCCCTGGGGAGAGCAGGCCGAATTTCACACAGAGAAATGTTGTGATAAAAAGAAATACAAATACAAATACAGATGCAATACAATACACGAAAGAGTTTCCGAGCCAAGCAAGGCGCGAGATTCAAATATGACAACAAAACATACTCAAGACTGAACACACACACAAACGCGCGCACACACACACACACACATAAACACACACACGCGCGCGCGCGCGCGCACACACACACACACACATTAATGAAATTAAAAAATAAAATAAAAACAGCAGGAAAGAAACATGATTGTGCATTCCATCGGAACAGGAACAAACTCTCAGTTCAAGGGAAAAGAGAAGAACTTGAAACAGAAGACAGAGACAGACATAAAAGGACAGAAAGAGAGACGCAGGCAGACGGTTCGATCGTGGGAAGCGGAAAGAGAGAAGAGGGTAAGTGGCGGATGACGGGGTAGGTGGTAAGGGTGGATATGTGTGTGTGTTGAGAAAGAAAGGGAGAAAGTGAGTGACTGAGTGAAAGAAACACACACACACACACACACGCACACGCACACACAATTGGGATAAATGGAAAATGTTTCCACATTATAAAAGATATGTACCAAAATTCAACTGTATGTGTTAAACCAAACGATGGCTTAACGGATTCTATCGCAGTTAAAAAGGGAGTGCTTCAGGGAAATCTTATTAGCCCCACGCTATTCAATATTTTCATTAATGACACAAGAGACTCTATAAACGATGACACCTCACCATACATCAGCGAAGCAACCAAGACTCAAACCTTTTTCTGTTATATGCGGATGACATTGTGATGCTCTCGACAACAAAAGTAGGACTACAAAATAAACTAGACCAGCTACATGAATATTGTTTGCAATGGGGGCTTAGAATCAACAGGGACGAAACAAAAATCGTAATTTTCACCAAAAAAACTACCCCAAAATACCAGTGCTCTTTTCATGTGTTGATGACTGCATCGAAACGGCGGATAGATACAAATACTTGGGAGTTATTTTTCATAAGAGCAGAAATTTTCACCTTGCTGAAGACCACTTAGTCAAACAAAGAAACTGCTCCGAAACGCAGTGTGAGAGAGAAAGAAGTAGAGATGGGTGTGATGAAGCAATCATTAGACACTCAAGTCACCCCAATTCTCAGTTACGGCGCTGAAGTGGGGTTTCCATTCAATCAAACTGCGACAAACTCCTCCACGCCCTCTATGCTGTTTAACCAATTTAATGCCTTTCTCTCTGCAAAATGCCCATCAGAAAATGTATGTCAACTTCTGTAGGAGTTTAATGGGCGTACACAAAAGATCAATTAAGTTACCAGTCCTGGCAGAGTTAGGCAGATACCCCATTTCTCTGACCGCAGTGTGTCAGGTTATATCATTCTGGGTGCAAATGATAGAATCAAAAGAAGATAGCTATTTCAGGCAAGCATATGATGGTATGTTATCGATGAATTCATTGGAAAAAGTTCCTTGGCTTCATTTTATCAAAAAGACACTGGTTTTAACTGGATTCTCCCACGTGTGGGAGAACCATGGCACATTCTAAAATATTCTGTCATGAACATACTACACCACAAAGAACGGGACCATTTCAAGGCTCTCCTTTTATTGCAAATACTTATACATTACAACCTTACCTGATCAGCTGCAAAATTACGAAACATAGAGGAGCATTGTGTCGATTGCGAGTAAGTGCACATGAAATGGCGCGAGGACGTCACTACAACTTAACTAGGAAAGACCGGCTATGTAAAGCATGTGGAGTTGCTGAGGATGAATTGCATTTTCTGGACAAGTGTAGTGCATACTCTGACTTGAGATCTCGCCTGCTTGTGACAGTTACCTCTCAGTCTTCGAATCATTAGCCAGATGGCATTGGCAACACAATAATCCAAAGGCCGAGTTCTCTGTTGCCACTAAGTTATTTCCAACCAGAACTGGCAAATTATATATATGAATGCTTAAAAGTTCGCAGTCAATTACTATATCTTGTGGAATATCCTGCATGTGCTCAGAACTTATTGTTTTTACTTTTTGTTTGCTTGTTGTGTTTAGTTTATAGTGTCCATAATTCCTCTGATGGGTTTTACAACAATTGAATGAGTTCTGAGTTCGCACACACACACATACACACACACACACATCCACCCACTACACCCCAACACACACACACACACACACACACACGCGCGCACGCACACAAACACACATACACACACGCACGCACGCACGCACGCACACACACACACATCCACCCACAACACCCTAACACACACATACACACACACACGCGCGCGCGCGCGCACACACACACACACACACACATACACACACACACACACACACACACACATAGCAAATTGACACCAAATCAAATTCAGTCTTACAGTGGCTTTGACGTAGACGTATCTGGCGTCCTTGGGAATGGTGTCTATCCGGAGTTGAGCGGTACTGGTGTCCTCGTCCAGCTGCACTGACTGGTTGACGAGAGAGTAGTAGGTGACCCGGGACCATGAGGTGGAGTTCCTGTAGGTCACAGTGAAGTTCAAGGTCTTGAACCGGGGTTTGGTGTTCGGCTTCCCGTTGGACCGCACGTCTTCCACCTTGTGATCGCCGCAAGTAAGAGGAGGAAAAGAAAGGGAAAAAAAAACAAACAAACAAAAAACCCGTTACAGACCATGACTGTTATTCTTTTTTCGTATTTTTTGGCCTCATTTGTTTTTAGAGGAGGAAAAGGGAATAAAGAGAGAGAGAGAGAGAGAGAGAGAGAGAGAGAGAGAAATACCCGTTACAGACCATGACTGTTGTTCATTTTCATGTTTTTTGTCCACAATTTCTTATGTTTTATTTTACTGTATCCTTAATGATTTTTTTGTCTGTAAAACACACACACACACACATATACAGAGAAATATGAATGCACTTACACGCACGCACGCAAAGACACACACACACACACACTACATAATTAAGCGCGCGCGTGAACAGATGCATACACAGATGCAATGTAAGACAGGTATGTGGATAGACGTTTTGCGGGAGGCACCAGAGAACATGACAAAGCAACTGTGAGACATATGTTTTGAATTTTTACTGGAGGGGAGTGGGGACGAAAACAAGAGAAAATGCGCCGCACTTAATGTTGAAAAAGGTCGCAATGCATTCCAGATGTCAACAATTTCGGTCGCAATGTATTTCAGATGACAATTTCCTTAAACATATCATTTGAGTAGTAAATCGATATCATCATATGAGCTTCCACTGCCTCCTTCCTTTCCAGAATAAGTTGCTTTTCAAACCAGTGAAAGGTCCGTATCTGATGCAAGCTGCTTCCACGCATTATTTTCAACGGTGACTCACCGTCCAAACGTGAATGTTTCATGCCATTAATTAACGTTCTACTCCCCTACCTTCCCCTACCTGTTCATGTGGAATACAGGAGTTCTACGGGAGTGTTACCGGTTATTCCTGGCATGCTTTACGTTTCTTCAAGTTGGACACTCATGTAATTAAAGAAAAAAAGAAAAGAAACAAAATCACAAGTTTATTGTGGTTGCCAAATTGCCACATCATCCACTCACACATCAATCAAAATAAGGTCACAAATTCAAAATCTGGTTAAGCAGATAGAACAGAACCAGCATTTTATCACACACAACTTTGTATTCACACGAAGAGTGATGGGTATGCCAGCTGCGCCAAATCAAATCAGCATCACCCACCCACACATCAAACAAAATAGCATCTCAGTTCACAATATAGTCCAAAAGCGGTAGTAGCAGTAGATACAACAGAACCGATATATGATCATATACAACTTTGTACTCACCTGAAGGAGGAAGGTGGCAGAATGGTTAAGACGCTAATCTGACAATATAGTGTCCACGAGGGTCTGGGTTCGATTCCCGCTCTTGCCCTTTCTCCCAATTCTGACTGAAAAATCTGAGCATCTAGTCAATCGGACGAGACGATAAACCGAGGTCCCACGTGCAGCACGCACTTGGCGCACTGAAAAATAAAGAACCCATTGCAACGAAAGAGTTGTCCTCTGGCAGCATTCTGTAGAAGAAATCCAGTCTGATAGGTACGCATAAATATATATACATACATCCACTCAAGGCCTGACCAGCGCGTTGGGTTATACTGCTGTCAGGCAGGTGCCTGCTAGCAGACGCGGTGTAGTGTATATGGATACGTCGGAACACAGTGACGCCTCATTGCAGAATTGAAACTCACCACAAGAGAGAGGGGCAGGCCAGGCTTGAACCTGTACGGAGAGGAGGACGAGAACCGCAGGTAGAATTTGTAGGCAGAGAGCCTGATGTCCTTGCTCTTCGTCACGGAGTGATGAGAATTGCCATCATTGACGGTGGCCGTGAACCTCAGAGGCCTGTAAGAGGAGAAGTAGCAGTAGCGGTTGTAGTGGCAGTGACCGTAGTGGCAGTAGGAGTAGGACTTGCAGAACAGGTCCTTGATTTCCGACATGTTGAACGTGCCCACGAATGTGCCGTTTCCGTCCAGCTGTAAGAAAACAGGATGGAACAGCCGTAAGTAGCTTACTTCAAAAGGTTAAAAAAATCATTTAATCCGAGAAACCCGATTTGGGTACATGGAAACAACAAAGAAAAAACAGGCCCACATCCTCGAGACGTGCAATCGCACGACGAAGAAGAGAAAAAAAGGGAAATAAAGGAAGGGAAAAAAAAACAAAAAAAAAAAAAAAAACCGAGAAGGCAAACAGATCACACAAAGTGCACAATCGATTGCGCACCACTGCGCGATCATGACAACACCAAGAAAACCATCATATAAACAAACACCGTGGAACCTTATGAAAAGAAAATCTGCAAGACACAAATGCACACATGCAAATAAACAATCATCCATTCAATGAATCGAAAAGGAAAAGAAAAGAAAAAAAAGAAAGAAAATATATTGCTTGTAGAGTTTAGTACTGTTATCCTTGCATAAGAAAAAGATTAAGAACATCAAAAATATCACATATATTCAATAATGATTTTCAAAAATTTTGCCAGCTTTAACAACACTTCAGTTTCTTCGAGGAATTAAAAAGTGTACTGAATTTCAGTGTGTTGGGTCGTTTATAATAAAAATGGTTTTGAGAATGCTTTTCAGACATGCAGTTATCACCGCTTCATTGTCCTTATTATTTCAGCTGCCATATATGATTTTAAGATGCGCATGATCAGATCGTTCTAGATCTCATGCATTCCACTTTTAGAGTGTACCATTTTCAAGAATCTCATTCCAGTATATAACATACCATATCGTACAGCTCCACTCGACGTTATGGAGTATCGTTATATGCCATAAAGATATTATACCACACATCATTCCATATCATAACTGGCTTTTTCATCACACAGTACCTGATAACAACACACCGTATAAGAAAAAAAACCCGACCTTTTTTTTTTTTTTACCATACCATATCACGCCATACCATACCATACAACACCATACAATATGTCATACAATATTATACTCGACCATTATCACACCACACCATAGCACACCTCGCCATACTCATGTCATATTATATCACACCTACCGTATCACACCATACCGTATTACTCACCATAATCACGCCATAATATATCACACCCCACCATTCCGTATTACCGTGTCTAGGTGTAGTAAAACGTTGTCTCGAAAAAAAAAAAAAAAAAAAACCACTAGAAGCACGCGCTAAACAATTTAGAGAACCTTTCTGTGCGGCGGCTTGAACTGCCTGCATGCAAACAGAAATCAGACGACTGTTTTTGTCACTGTTCTTCTGCGCACGCCGTTGCGCATATTATTAGAGTTACCTCTTCTTCTTCTACAGTGTGTTACTTTTTCTTGTGTACTTCAATATTGCAACATGACACTTATTATTCAGCACTTGCACGCATTGGACCGTGCTACACCACCAGACCAGATCGTATGATACTGACAGTCCTGCACAGCACGAGTTTATCCCAAGCCTACATTAGCTTGCTGGGACCATACATTAATTATTATTCTTTACCACAGTGTGCGTTGTTGTGCTTTTTGAGGGAAAGGGGTGGACGGAGGGGGTGGGGGGCTCGCCCTTGGCCGTGAATGGACGTCACCTCGTTTTGGTCCGTGAAAAGGCCAGCCATCTGCTCTGCCCACATCCTCCCACCCCCCTTAAAGATTTTTAAAATTTTTATTAACATTCTTGAAGCAAGTGGACCAACAGAACTGTGTGTACATGTTTGCGTGCGTGTGTGCGCGTTTTGTTTTTGTTTTTTTTTGTCCTCGGTGTGTGTGTGAGTGTATGTGTGTGTGTGTGTGTTCAGGCACCCGCATACATACGTACGTAATTACGTCCGTACGTACATAAAGCTCTTACCTTGAAACTTTTCTCCACTTGGGCATATGAGTTCCGATAATAATAGTAGGGATATCTTGGAACGGAGATCGTAAGAGTTCCTGTTCCATTGACAGGTGTTCCAATCAAATACCTGCCGGGGAAACAAAGTCTTTTTTCAAAGATAAAAAAGAAAATCTTAAGAAAACCGAACCAGCAGGTAAACAATGATCAAAACAAATTAAGAAGTCGAACAAGACTGTCAACCGACCTTTAAACATACAGCAGTTCAGGGGATGGGCCGAGGTGGGGGAGAAAAATTACAGACACACTGGCTAAGCTTGAGGTAATTAATCAACAGAACGTCGAACTTTTTGTTTGTTTGTTTGGTTTTTGTTTGTTTGTTTGTTGTTGTGTTTTTTGTTGTTGTTTTTTTGTCATCTGTGGAGTGATGGCGTTAACTCCTAGGAAGCGAGAGAATCTGAGCTCACTGGTTCGAATCACGGCTCAGCCGCCGATATTTTCTCCCCCTCCACTAGACCTGAGCCATGGTCTGGACGCTAGTCATTCGGATGAGACGAGAAACCGAGGTCCCGTGTGCAGCATGCACTTAGCGCACGTAAAAGAACCCACAGTAACAAAAGGCTTGTTCCTGGCAAAATTCTGTAGACAAGGCCGTGCTGGAGACACAAGTCATTCCACTTCAGTTATCATCACCTCCACACTCCACTTATTTATTCATTTGGTGATTTATTTTATTCACTTATCTTTAGAAACCAGTACAAAAACCACATCTTACAATTTTGCACACAAAAAGGGCATGCTGGAAAACACCACTGTGGAATGGCCAGCTCCTCTCATCCTCCTCCCCACGCACCCCCCCCCCCCCCCACCTGTGTGTGTGTGTGTGTGTGTGTGTGTGTGTGTGTGTGTGTTTCTCTATGTCTCTGTCTGTCTATCTTTCTATGTCTCTCTCTCTCTCTCTTTCTATGTCTTTGTCCATCTCTCTCTGTCTCTCTCTCTTTCCCTCCCTCGCTATGTCTGTGTGTGCGCGTCCGTCCGCGCGACTATGTGTGTGTGTGTGTGTGTGTGTGTGTGAGAGAGAGAGTGTGTGTGTGTGTGTTGTTGTTGTTGTTGTTGTCTTCAGTTTAACGTCTTTCCACTTGAAGTGATATTAGTGTGTGTGTGTGTGTGTGTGTGTGTGTGTGTGTGTGTGTGTGTGTGTGTGTGTGTGTGTGTGTGTGTGTGTGTGTGTGTGTGTTGTGTGTGCGGGTGTGTGTGTGTGTGTGTAAGCCTAGTCTCCATCCGTACTTTCCAAACACTCTGGCAGTCACTTCCTTGTCCCCGTAGTCCGCTCTTCGTACCCATAGCAACACCTCGAAATCAGGAGAATCTGTACAACAAACACCTCAAAATCAGGAGAATCCGTACAACAAACACCTCGAAATCAGGAGAATCTGTACAACAAACAACATATAAAAACACACACCAATATCTGCATGCACCAAAACAGTCAGTCGCTTTACCAAACAGCACAAAAATTAACAGGCATGTACGAACGAAATCAGGAGAATCTGTTCAACAAACACCTTGAAATCAGGAGAATCTGTACAACAAACAACATATAAAAACACACACCAACATCTGCATGTACCAAAACAATCAGTCGCTTTACCAAACAGCACAAAAATTAACAGGCATGTACGAACTCGTGCTTTTCCAGCACACACATTACAATTTGTTTTATCTATTTCAGGCATCCTGTCACAGCGCATATTCTTGAAACTCTTGGCGCTCTATGCGCGATTCACACTCGTACGCGCCAAATAGGCGTGCGTCTAGGCTGTCAGAAGTACACACACAGACACACTCAGAGACACACACAGACAGAGACACGCACAGACACACAGAAACACACACAAACAATATATATAATATATACAATTAAGAATTACATGCAAAAGGAACAAATTGTAACTATCGCGTACTTTGGACATAATCAGGACAAGGCTTTAGAAAAGAAGAAAATTTGCATATCGATCTTACCGTATTTTTCGATTGGGATATTCTTCGGCTTTGACATTCCCTGAAACAATATTTCAAATGCAAAATAGCTTACACAACTTTCGTTCTTCCCAAAGATAGAATATATGTACAAAGAAATGAATATCAAAATGAATACAGCAATGATTTTCACAGTGGACGTAATTGTTACATGAAACATCACTCAGTTTTTAGCTGCATGCAATCAACGCCTCTCTCTCT
>NC_134882.1:40612860-40702860 GCF_041734735.1 Babylonia areolata
CCAATCTGTCCTTGTGACAACAACATTAACGATAACGACACAACAATATTTTGTTTAAACACTGCTACATCTACTGCTACTACTACGAGACAGAGAGCGACAGAGAGAGGGCGTACTTGTCTCTCCAGGTTTGTACGCCTTCTTATCTGTCTGGAGGAAGAGACTGATTCGCCTGTTCTTCCAGTTCAGTGTCTCAAAGTGGTCGAACGTCATTCCACCCGAACCCATCATCCGAAGGTACAAAGCGGACTCTGGCCGTTTCAAGTTCTTGGAGATCTGCATTAAAAGGACAACACACAGTTACGGGAGTTTAAATAGAATGAATCACTTGTCTTCAAGCTCTTGGAAATCTGCGTCAAAGGACAACACTGTTTCGGAAGTTTGGATAGAATGATTCGTGTTTAGAAGCTCTTAGAAATCTGCAGCAAATGGATGACACACAGTTACGGAAGTTTAAATAGAATGATTCACGTGTCTTCAAGTTCTTGAAAACCTGCAGCAAAAGGACAACACATAGTTACGGAAGTTTAAACAGAATGATTCCACATGTCTTCAAGCTCTTGGAAATTTGCAGGAAAAGGACAACACATGGTTACGAAAGTTTGAATAGAATGATTCCACATGTCTTCAAGCTCTTGGAAATTTGCAGGAAAAGGACAACACATGGTTACGAAAGTTTGAATAGAATGATTCCACATGTCTTCAAGCTCTTGGAAATTTGCAGGAAAAGGACAACACATGGTTACGAAAGTTTGAATAGAATAATTCCACATGTCTTCAAGCTCTTGGAAATTTGCAGGAAAAGAACAACACATGGTTACGAAAGTTTAAATAGAATGATTCCACATGTCTTCAAGCTCTTGGAAATTTGCAGGAAAAGGACAACACATGGTTACGAAAGTTTAAATAGAATGATTCCACATGTCTTCAAGCTCTTGGAAATTTGCAGGAAAAGGACAACACATGGTTACGAAAGTTTAAATAGAATGATTCCACATGTCTTCAAGCTCTTGGAAATTTGCAGGAAAAGGACAACACATAGTTACGAAAGTTTAAATAGAATGATTCCACATGTCTTCAAACTCTTGGAAATTTGCAGGAAAAGGACAACACATAGTTACGCATGTTTGAATTGGATGATTCGCGTCTTTTCAGAATATATTAAAGCTTGATACGAAATCAATGTTTGGGGTGAATGGGAGACATGCTGACAAAAGAGTCGCTCCTTCATACATGTATACATACTAACTGCAATTGCTTTCGTATTAGCCTTAAGGTTTTTGTGTATGTGTGCTGGAGTGTAACAGTTGTTGCACCAGGTTAAGATCCTAATCCAGATCCAGTGAACACCTGTTCTATCGGCAGTTAAAAGGGAAGAAGGAAAGAACTGACAAAAAAAAAAACGAACTAAAAAAACAAAACAACAACAACAACAAGAAAACCCAATAAATTAATAGAAAACTATATATAGAATTAAAAAAAATAAAATAAAAACAACCCAATTCAAATCTAAAAGTTGTCGAACTCTGTTCTCTGGACTATCATCTCAGAACTACTGCGTGGAATGGAATTAAATGAAAAACAGAGGAACTCACCGGCAAGGACACATTCTTGAATGTTTCTGGGGGGAAGAAAAAAACAGAAGGAATAAATGCATTTCAAACACACAGGCAAGAAAGCTAACTGGTGTGCAAGCAGGAGAAAGGGGAGTTAACAAAGAGACCCACAGAGTAGTTGCACATCAATACAAGATACAGAAACAGAATGCAACACCGCTTTAAAGAATTAAAAGAAAGAGAGAGGGGGTGAAGAGAGAGAGAGAGAAAATGGAATCAACAAACCAAACTGTTCTCACTATGGTCAACACATCAACCCTCAAATTACTTTCACGACATGTACACTGTTAAAGTCCAAAGTCCAATGATTATAACTGTAATGGTTTCAACAATTTAGTACGTTAACTGAGGTAGAAGGATACTCCCCTATCCCGCGCGCGCACCCTACACAAATTGGCTACATACAACACACAAGTATGCATGCACGCACAAACACACACACACACCACCACCACCACCACCACACCACACCACACCAAAAAACAACGACACACACACACACACACCACCACCACCACCACCACACCACACCAAACAACAACAACAACAACAACAACAACACACACACACACACACACACACACACACACACACACCTCCGACTACCCACCCATGCATTCCCCCCCTCCCGCCCCCACTCCTCCCCCATCACCCTCCGCAATCCACCCCCGCGCGCGCACACACACACACACACACACACACACACACACACATCCGCACACACACACACACACACACACACACATCCGCACACACACACACACACACACACACACACACACACACGAAGCCTACCTGACGGGTCCATCACATAACTCTGTCCCGGTTGCAGTCGCAGTCCATCGTAGTCCATGATTTCCAGGCGGACGTGCACGGGCGTCACGTGACCGGTCATGTGCACTCCCACCGCCAGGGAGTTTCCGGGCATCACGGATCGGGAGAAGGTCAGAAAGTAGGAAGGCACGCTTTTGTTCACACACACACACACACACACATGTAAAACGTTGAACAAACAACTCGTTTTTACAACAGGTTGCTTACCTGGGTAGCAGCGACTGAAATAGCTACCTTTAAGCGCTCATTATGACACCCATACCTTAAGAGACAAGCTATAGCAATAGAAAGGGTCCAAAGAAGAGCAACGAAATTATTAAAAGAATGCAAGAATATGAGTTATCAACAAAGACTTACATACTTAAATCTTTGGAATGTCGGACTATGATAGTTCAAGAAATTCAGAAAAGTAAATTTGTTTAGAACAATGCAACACCAACATAAGAAAAAAAAATCATTGGCTAACCGAATTGCACAAACATGGAATGCACTACCAACCGAAGTTAAACTTGCACAAAATATAAACACGTTCAAAAATCTCACTGACACCAACGCCATCTTAACAGAAAATTTTTTTTATTATGAAGAATGAAAAAAGTTTCTTGCAGAAGTGTACTTGCATACCCCGCCCAACAACAACAAACAAAAGAAGAAAATAAATAAATAAATAAAATGGAAGAAGTGAAGATGAAGATTCGATGGGGACATAAAAAGGCCGAGAGGTCTAGGCAGATGACTTGTCAGTCCCTATACTACTACTACTACTACTACAACTACTACTACTATTCATTTCCTGGTTCATTCAGTGAAGCACAGTCACGCGCACTTAGCCTGCCTGTGAACAGCCGACTGAGAGCTACCTAATGGCGCTCATCATATTCGTTTCCAATGTCATTCTGCCTGGGGCTGTATTCAATAGACCATAGGCCTAGTGCCTGCGGCTTATATGTTCCTACGGGTAATCTGTCTGAGGCAAGACAAACTGCCCAAAAAGAGCCTACCCTACAAACACGAAGGCAATTACCCTCACTGCGAAGGGTGACTGCTCGCGAAGTTGAAAATGGCGAATTCTTTTGTAGCGTTGTTTTTTTTTTGTTGAGGGAAAGTTTCAGTTTTGAGGGAAAACAGGCGTGCTCTGCACGTGTTTTCCGATCTCTCTCGACAATGATCTGAACTGTGGTGCGGTGAGAATTAAAAAAATATGTGCAGAAGAGAATCATCGGGATTTTTTTTCTTATTACAGACGATGGGTTAGCTGTCATTGTGCACCGTGCGTGTCTTGAATATGAAGATAACTACACTTCACGTTAAACTGTACGTACCGCGTGTTCGTTCCATGTCAAAGGCAACTTGCCGTAAGGCAAAATGAATTTTGTCTTGAATACGGTCCCTAGACAGGCACAGTCAAGCGCATGCACACAACACCATGAAAAACAGTCATTGACGAGCGCAACAGCCGAGTGGTCAAAGCGTTGGACTTTCAATCTGAGGGCCCCGAGTTCGATTCTCGGTCACGGCGCCTGGTGGGTAAAAGGTGGAGATTTTTTCCCATCTCCCAGGTCAACAGATGTGCAGACCTACGAGTGCCTGAACCCACGGTGCCTGAACCCCCGTTCGTGTGTATAAGCAAGGAGGAGATCAAATATGCACGTAAAAGATCTAGAAATTCATTTCAGAGTTCGGTGGGTTATGGAACAAGAACATACCCAGCATGCACACATCCCGGTCCCCCCCTACGCACCCTTCCGAAAACGGAGAATGACTGCCTACATGGCGGGAGTAAAAACGGCCATACACGTAAAAGTCCACTTGTGTATCCGATTAAAGATCCTGAAATCCATGTCAGCGTTCTTCTTCTTCCACTTAACGACCAACATCAGTATGCTGATGAAAAATGTCGTGTTGTGGGAGGTTGCTGTTGGGCGCAATTTAGCTGGGCTACCGAGGGATGTTCTGTTGACTGATAGGGGAGATGGGGCGCAGTCCACTGGTGTGTTCGCATCTCCAGCGGTCGGTGGGTTATGGAACAAGAACATACCCAGCATGCACAAACCCACGGTCCCCCCAACACACCCTTCCTTCTTCTTCTGCGTTCGTGGTCTGCAACTCTAACGTTCACACGTATATACGCAAGTGGGCTTTTACGAGTATGACCGTTTTTAACCCGCTATGTAGGCAGCCATCCTCCGCTCTGGGGGTGTGCATGCTGGGTATGTTCTTGTTTCCATAACCCATCGAACGCTGACATGGATTACAGGATCTTTAACGTGCGTATTTGATCTTCTGCTTGCGTATAACACACGAAGGGGGTTCAGGCACTAGCAGGTCAGCATATATGTTGACCTGGGAGATAGTAAAAATCTCCACCCTTTACCCACCAGGCGCCGTCACCGTGATTCGAACCCCGGATCCTCAGATTGAAAGTCCAACGCTTTAATCATTCGGCTATTGCGCCCGTCAACACACCCTTCCGAAAACGGAGAATGACTGCCTACATGGCGTTTTTAACCCGCCATGTAGGCAGCCATCCTCCGCTTCCGGGGGTGTGCATGCTGGGTATGTTCTTGTTTCCATAACCCATCGAACGCTGACATGGATTACAGGATCTTTAACGTGCGTATTTGATCTTCTGCTTGCGAAAACACGACGGGGGTTCAGGCACTGGCAGGTCAGCATATATGTTGACCTGGGAGATAGTAAAAATCTCCACCCTTTACCCACCAGGCGCCGTCACCGTGATTCGAACCCCGGACCCTCAGATTGAAAGTCCAACGCTTTAATCATTCGGCTATTGCGCCCGTCAACACACCCTTCCGAAAACGGAGAATGACTGCCTACATGGCGGAGATAAAAACGGTCATACACGTAAAGGCCCACTAGTGTATGCGAGTGAACGTGGGAGTCGCATCCACGAACGAAGAAGAAAAAGAAGAATGAGGAGGAGGAGGAAGAAGAGAAGAAAAAGAAGAAGAATCAGTCTATTTTACCCTGTTGCAGCCGTGGTCCACAGGAGACAACTGCATAGCAGAAGCCTGAGCGGCCACGGGTTGGTCATGGTGCTGGGCTCGTTCCTCGGCAAGAGTCCTGCAGTGCGGAGTCTTCTTCAGCCGACAATGGTTGCTTCCAGATTCTAGCGAGTGGTGATCCTTCCTCCAAAGCGCAGGCGGACAGGACTGCCTTAACGATCGACAAGTACAGAGTTTTATACCCCCCTTCCTTCCCCACAATGTTTGCAGCATCATCATTAATACCAGAAATCAATTTGCATCATCATAAAGCCCCTTTCCTTGTAACACAGAAATGTATACAGCCAGTATAAATGTGACTGTATAAGGAACATCTGTCGCTTTATTTTTTTCTTTTCTTTTCTTTTCTTTACTAGATTCTGTTCTCACACCCTTGCTTCTTTCTGTCGTCTCTGACGAGGCTGCCCATGACATTCATGACATTTACTGCACCAGGACAACAACGGAAAAGGGATGGATGCCTTGCGAATTCTCTTTTTACATCACACGCTAATGACTTCTTCGACACGCTCCGTTGCGGCTTTGTGAGGCAACGGTGATCGAGCATCTTTGACTCCATTCATGTCTTTCGAGACAGCTTGACGAGCATTCAGAAGGGGAGGCTGTGGTGTGGGACGGGTTAACGAGGTACTTATTCTATCTATCGTCGTCATAAAAGAACTATTATTTTATATGGCTATATAGATCTAATGTCGTACACGTGCGCATGCGCCCCTCCCCCTGCCCCCACCCCCAAAAAGACAGACAGACAGACAGACAGACAGACAGACACACACACACACACACACACACACACACACACACACACACACAAGCAAGGAGGGGAAAGAATGGATGTGCGAAAAACAGAAAAAAATTACATATATTAAGAAATATTCACACACACCCACACACACACTCACAGACACACCCAACCCCTCCCTGCCCCCCCCCCCCCCCCTCCTCGCCCCAACCCTACCCCCTCGACCCCCACCCCCACCCCTCACACACACACACACACTGCAAGAATACTTTTTTTTTTAATTAACACGCACATAAACACACACACACACACTCACGCACGTACACACACACACACACACACACACACACACACACACACACACACACACACACACACACACATGTTCCCGAACGCACATACATCCTGTCATTAGCTTAAAACAGTGAGTGCAAGGAGGGGGCAAAAGGCCCAGAGGACGGAGCAAACATCTTGCCCCAGAGTCAGGGTGGGCGTTTTGCCGCAGACTGACACACACATACACAAATACACGCACGACCGCACACATACTCTGTGTGTGTGTGTGTGTGTGTGTGTGTGTGTGTGTGTGTGTGTGTGTGTGTGTGTGTGTGTGTGTGCGAGCGCGCGCGCGCGCGCGTGTGTGTGTGTGTGTGAATATTTCTCAAAGTCCCTATTGATTTCTGTTATCCGCTCATCCATCCTGTCCCTTCTCTGCCTGCTGTCTGCCTGTCTGTCTGTCTCTCAATCTCTCTGTGTGTGTGTGTGTGTGTGTGTGTGTGTGTGTGTGTGTGTGTGTGTGTTGTGTTGTGTTGTGGTGTGTGTGTGTGTTGTGTTGTGTTGTGTTGTGGTGTGTGTGTGTGTGTGTGTGTGTGTGTATGTGTGTCCGACGCGTGTGCTCGCGCTCGTATCCATGTGTTTAGACAGGTATACATGTGTTGTTGAGAATAAAATAAGTTGCTGCCATCCACATCTCATCAGTGACTACGACCCACACGTGTGAACGATGTCAACTCCCAACGATTTAACCCTTTGATGGCTGAACCTCAGTGAAATTAGATCAGAGTAGAATCAGTAGAACTGCATTTTTTGTGCACATTTCAATGATGCAACTGTTTCTGCTGACCAAAGGTAACAGTGTCATAATTCCAAGAAGGAAAAAGTCCAAATTATGAATGGTGATTTATATCCTGACCTGCAGGCCTGATCTGAATCTTAACTCAGTCTTCTTCTTCTTCTTCTTCTTCGTTCGTGGACTGCATCTCCCACGTTCACTCGTACACACAAGTGGGATTTTTACGTGAATATTTTACCCCAGCATTGGAGGCAGATATACTCAGTTTTCAATGGGATGCATGCCGGGAATGTCCATGTTTCCTGAACGCTGACATGGACTACAGGATCTTTAACGTGCGTATTTGATCCTCAGCACGCGTATACACACGAAGGGGGTTCAGGCTCTATCAGGTCTGCACGTCTGTTGACCTGGGAATTGGGGAAAATGTCCACCCTTTGACCACCAGGGGCCGTTACCGGGATTCAAACCTGGGGCCCACAGATTGAAAGTTCCAACGCTTTAACCGCTCAGTTGTTGCGCCGTCATCTAACCTCAGTGAGGCGCCAGCCCTTTTCTGGCGAGCATAGCGGTCAGTAGCGGTCAAGGTGTTAACCTGACTTAACCTTCTCAGCTTAGTTGACATAGCTTTGCTTTCGTGTCCATCCCCCTGTCACCAATGGATGTTGATTCCGCCATTCAGAAATTCTGATCTCTATTTCAAGGCGTCAGCAACAGCTAACCCATAGAATCCACGCCCTGTTCGTCGGTTGCACAAAGTGATTTCTTAACACCCCGAGATCTATATTGGTAGGTTTATTACCCGTCTTGGCATTGTCATATTCGTTTGTAACTGATGCTGGTGGTGGAAGGGTAGGTGCGGGGAGGGGATGCGGGAGTGGGGGGGAATTGTCAATAACTTGGGTTCTATGGGCCACAATGCAACATGTGCAGTGACTGCTGGGGAGGATGTGATCGAGCTGAATACAGCACTTTCTGTCGCTTCCATCTTACCGCATGCAGGCACACAAGTTTCAAGTTTCAAATTTTTGAATTGTCCACTCACTCCCATTGGAATACGCAGGACCACCAAAAAATAATGATTTCATGCACAGAATAAACATTTCCAAATACATAACAGTGTCACACTGAAGTTGAGAAAATACAAACGACTCTTAGCCCTAAAAGCATCACACGTGGGAACACAGATACACACACACACACACGGATACACACACACACACAGACACACACAGACACACACACACACACACACACACACACACACACACACACGAACACGTGGTCGAATGTCACTCAAACGCGGCGCACGCAGAGAGGTGACGGATCGATAAAAACGAGAAGAAAAGAAAACAGTCTCAGATGAAAAAGAAAATGGAGATAAAGAGGAAGAAATGGCGGTGGAAGCGGGGAGACAAGTGACAGCAAAAAGAGAAACGAGTGATAATGAAATTTTCACGGTTTCTCGTGCGCTTTTTGCTGTTTTCGCCAATCTTTAATATTCCTTTCAATCCAAATCACACAGATGCTAATGATCACTCCGACTCAAATCTCACTTGTAATAATATATACATACATACATCTCTCTCTCTCTCTCTCTCTCTCTCTCTATATATATATATATATATATATATATATATATATATATCTGTGTGTGTGTGTGTGTGTGTGTGTGTGTACAATTGCCGCAACCTTAGTCCTTTTTGTGTCAGCTGACCTGCGTTCTAAGAGGACGATCTCTCTCTCTCTCTCTCTCTCTCTCTCTCTCTCTCTCACACACACACACACACGCTCTGTGTGTGTGTGTGTGTGTGTGTGTGTGTGTGTGTGTGTGTTAGAGAGAGAGAGAGTGCTTGCACTCTGTGTGTGTGTGTGTGTGTGTGTGTGTGTGTTAGAGAGAGAGTGCTCGCACTGTGTGTGTGTGTGTGTGTGTGTGTGTGTGTGTATTCGTGTCTCCAAGAGTAGGACATACGTCAGTAATCAGTCACATGCCAGTGATGGTGTCCACACACATGGAAACGTACACACGTTCATGTGCATTCGCGCAGTTGGTCATATGCGCACCGCGTTTGAATTCAACTGAACTGAAACGGCAGCCATTCCTGCCGTCAGTCCTGTCGTTAGCACACTAGACGGGACAAAGAACTTCAACCATGTAAATCTTGATGTCCTTTCTTTTATGACAGCACGTACCTGGGATCGTCTGTTATAACCGATCGCTTTCAAAGATTACTGGGCTTATAAAATGTGCTCATTGGAACGGCCTCTTTTGAGGAAAAAAAAAAAAAATCAGCTCTTGCGGCAACTGTTGTTAATATGCAATCATATTCCGATCAGTCTGATCAGCAAAGGTCTGTTATCACCTGCCAAATGATAAATCATCGTAACAGTCAGCGGAAGAACGACCGCTCTCTGTGTATGTCACTGCAGCTGTTTCTTGTTTACAGCCTACAGACGTGTGGATCTGCACGTTTGCTTTCTTCACATTGCTGATGTGTCCGAGACAAATACTGTGTCCCAAGAAGACATGCTGTTGGAAACACGCCACCCAGAGAGCAACAAAGTGTCCTGGTGAGACTTCGCACCGATCACGACAGACTGAACGGTTACATGTACCGAAAACTGAAGCTGGTGCCATCTCCCACTTGACCATGTGGACAGGAGGACCAGACAGCGGAGCACATTCTCCACAGTTGCCCCCTGTTCTAACAGGCAAGACAAGATGTGTGGCCTGTGGACACTGCACTCATGACCGAAGTACGTGACAGTCATGAAGAGCTGGAGAAAACTACGTCAGTCGTCGCCAGAACTGCACTGATGGCGTAGCTGTGAACGCCAAGAAGAAGAAAGAAGAGGAGGAAACTGAGGAAGGGTACAAAGTGGAAGCACGATTAGTGTTGGAAGGAAAGAGGTTTGGGTGAAGGATTATCCCTATGATCTTCACCTTGGGTGGGAGAGGCAGGTGAGAGGGGTGGGATGCGGGGATGGGGCTTGATTGCCTCAATGCCCAGGAGAGCTATGCTGGCGGCAGCCTCATGCTCCTGGCTGGACCACTCAAGCCAGACAGGTCAGAGGGTAGAGAACAAAGTGCAATCAGCCAGACCCTCAGGGTTAACTCTCTCCATACGAACGGCGAAAGAGACGACGTTGACAGCGTTTCACCCCAGTTACCATCATCAAAATATTGCAAGCGGAAGGCTCTTATACTGAAGACGTGAATGTTGACAAAGAATACCACAATTCTGACGACGGAAGCTAAAGGTTGGGTTATTCAGACACCCACTGGACATCCGAGGGGTCTGTGTAGAGGAGAAGAGAGGGCTGGCCGTAGCCTACTGAGTGAGTTAAGGTAACCCATTGGGCTGACAACACGATCCTTAAAACTTTGGTTTGGTTTCACGAGTGGGCCGAGTGCAGGAAATGATTTTGACCATTTACACCACAGAACGTTACTTCATTACATCCACCAAGGTGGTCATTTTATCACTCTTTCTCTATCAGCAGGATTATGCGTGGAAAAAAACGCTTAAATGGATTTTCTAAGTGTTGGTTGTGTAAATTAAGTGTACACGCTACATAAAAATTTATATATCAGCATGTAATACACACACACACACACACACACACACACATATATATATATATATATGTGTGTGTGTGTGTGTGATGACATTTGTCAAAGTATTGATTTTCACACTTGCATGTTATCGTTTAAAAAGTAGGAGAGGAGGGAGGTGAGTGGTGAGTTGGAGGACACCGGGTAGGAGGGTGGAGTGAAAGATGAATATTTGAAATAATTATCAAAGTAAAGTAAAAGGAAACTACTTAACGGATTTAGTGAATAAGAAGTTGATTTATCGGTATGTAGAGACGTTGTGCTAATGTTTGCTGTGTCACGACAAAAACAGAAAATATAACAGTCATTACAATACTTTATTATGCGATGCTAAAATTCTGATCTATGCTGACTGCTCAAGATTGCAACTGTCACATAATGGTCCAGTCAATACAAAGGAAGAAGAAGAAGAAGAAGAAGAAGAAGAAGAGAAACAAAAGCAAAGCAGTTCAGCTCAAATACATCAGATATACAGTAATACTGTCACTTGCGTTAGTCTAGTACCACTGTTTTAGGAAAGCACTTTCATCTCGTTTGTGGAAATCCAAAACTTCACAATTGCTCAATTTTCCTACAGTACCTCGACAGCATAATGTGTGGACCTGTTTAATTCTGTACTTATGTCCATATATATACTTTTACGTGCATGGCCGTTTTCATTTCGTCATTTGAGTAGTCATACTAATTTTCGTGTTTCCGTAACCCACCTTACACGTACTGACATAGATGACATTATTTTTGTGCACTCGGAATTCTTCATTTTTATATGTATATAATTTATATATATATACATACATACATATATATACACAGAAAGACACACACACACACACACACACACACACACACACACACACACACACACACATATATGGATTTGTCCGAACGCAGTGACGCCTCCTTGAGCTACTGAAACTGAAACTGTCAGTACGTGTAAGGTGGGTTATGGAAACACGAAAATACTCCGAAAACGTAGTATGACTACTGAAATGACGAAATGCAATCACACGTAAAAGTACTCGAAATTCTTCATTTTTATGTGTATGTGTGTGTGTGTGTGTGTGTGTGTGTGTATATAAAATGTCAATACATGTAAAGTGGGTATGGAAACACGAAAATATCCCGAAAACGTAGTATGACTACTCAAATGACGAAATGAAATCGGCCATGCACGTAAAAGTGCACTTGTACGTATCTGATCGGATCTCGATTTTACTTGGAACGGCCACATTCATGCATAACATCAATGAAGTAAAAGCATCAGTTGCCCGCTGACGCTGAAGAAATCTCTCGGACTCTGCAGACAAGTACTTGCAGAAGAGATTGCAGCTGTTCTGAACACTCATTTGATCTTTCTCGACATTGGGCAGCTCCTTTCGGCGGAATGCTCCACGATGCAGACTGGCGAGAAAGTAAAACGTTTCCGCTGCAATATATGCAATCAACGATGCCTTTGTGTAAACGTGCCTGGTTTCATTTCCCAGTTCAGTTCAAGTTTTGATTTTGTGCACAATGTTCGTCTGATCTATGCCGAACTGCAGTGAAACAGTGATGATTACATCTTTATTTTCTAGAATTTGAAACTGCACTCGGGATTGTTTTGCATGATAATGAGAAACGATAATCTATAAAAGCCTTTTAGCAAGACTGATTAAACAAGTCAAATGACCGCCTGGCTGCCTAATCCCCGAGTCATTTAAAAAATGTATGCATCAATCATCAACAACCTAAACCCTGTATATCATGTATGTGTGTGTGTGTGTGTATATATATATATATATACATTTACAGAGATAGATAGATAGATAGATATAGACAGAGATATATAAACACAGAGATTTTTTTAGTTCATTTAAGTCAAAACCTTTCCCGTTTTTGCTCAGTACAAAAAGTAGACAGCGTCAAATTTACTGGAACATGTGCTGATGATGTCAATAATTATTTATTGCAGCTGCGCTGTGCATCTCTCTTCTTTCCTGATTCATGAATATATCAGACTTCAGTTCCTGCAGGGACTGGGCCTGAACAGTTATGTTTGATTTGTAGATGTGAGTGGTACTGAGAAGTCCTCCTTCATTCCACACCACAATCGAGAACAGAACAGAGTAATACCAGAAAAGAACACAAGCCAAATGTGAACAAGCAACTTTTATTCAAACAAAACACTAAAGAAAATCATTATATGGGGGTAAATGTTAACTAGAAGGCGTTCAAAACAATGAAAACCACGGTAATGATCACAAAGAAATCTGCTGCAGACAACAAAATTCCAGGTAATTCTGTTTGAAAACTCGTAGCAAGCACCTCCGCTTTCAGATGTATGACTTATCCTTTAACTTCATTAGGCACAACTTACAGGCATGAAGAAAAAGCATAGACTGATGAAAATGAACAGTGCAAACATTAACTGGGGATGATGCTTTGTGAAGGCTTGTGCATGATACCTCTCCCAATATACCGTATCCAAGCGATGGTGTCTTCATTTTCCAACAGAAAATGGAGCAACCACCTTTTGATTTATTCTTTCCATTCGTCGTATTTCCTGTATCAGCCTGTGAGCTCTTCTGGCTTGCTTTAAGTGCAACCTTTCCCCTTCACATGTGTCTGTCAGCATACAAGCTTATACAATATTTCTATTTCAAGTAGGTTTTATCAATGTATTCAGATTTTTACAATTTTTTTCTTCAACAGATGGAAACTGTACTTTGACATGTACAGGCTTTAACTGAGTCAGTTTTATTCCTTTTCTTATTTCTTTTTTCAACAGCTATTTTTGACCAAGTGACAGCAGTAATCTTAAAAAAAAAGCCTGTTTATTTCTTCTTTAACCTTGATTATATTGCATTTTCGTGACAAACTTTGAAGGTAGGTGATGCTCAAAACTACAAAGCATCAGTTGACATGAACAAAGATCATTTTCCAATTAATCAATTGGATCAAGCCACATCAAGTTTTTGTGTATTTTACAGTACCTACCAGACACCAGATAACACTGAGACCAGCAATACTGATTTCTTGGGTTCTAGTTCATTCAGTGCTCAGGTAGTCTTAATGTATAATGTTATTGCTCTGCTGATTTGTTTGCATATATGACAATAACAGATCACTACAAGTTTGAAGTTGTTTTTAAAAAAAACCTTTTTATGGCTCCATTCATGGCTTTCTCTCGTGTGAAAATACCCTCTCGATTGGGATTTTAAAAAGAAAAAAAAGAAAAAAAAAAGTTAAACCATCTTGAATAAAAGACTGAAAAGGGTACAAAAAACACTCCCCCCAAAAGTGTGAAAAGGGCAATGAAAGGAATGCATATGAAATGCCAGGATAAAATCTAGTTTCTAGTAACAACAATGTAGGCAGAGGAATAACAGAAAAAAGATGACTCAACAACAGACAATCACTGCTTAATTTAATCACACAATTCACGGGCATTCAAATGAATATTATCAGGTGGAATCCATATTAACAAATACAAAAGCTCATTTGATTCTGTGGTAAACATTGTAACCACACAAACTGACAGCTGTCCAAGAAGTAGCCACAAAGAATACATCGAAGTGGAGCAGTGGCCTCTGTGTAGAAAATAAAACGCCTTGCAAATGATGAAAAAACCCCGGGTTCCAGTCACACAACTGTGCTCTCTCCCACTCTTCTAAACCTTGGGTGGCAGTCTGGGTGCTTGTCTTTTGGATGAGAACCAGGTGAGTTCCTGTATGTGCATATGCAGTTATCGTGTGTGAAAAAACTTGCAGAAATACAACGGTTTCCTCTGGTAAAGTTCAGTTGAAAATCCATAGGTACAGAAACACACAAGCAGAAAAAAAGCACAAAAAAAAAACAACCAAAATAACATTGGTGCTGCACTGTGGCAGTGGACACATAATATGGGGAGGATGACGATGGGAAGAAATTGCTCAGCCACTTGTATTTACTCCTGCCACAAATGAACACTAGTACAAGTTTCTATATGAAATATGAGAATGCAAGAGTTTACGCATACATGGGTTTTCCTTACTCTTACTGACCGTCTTCCTCTAAGTTGAAAATGCCGTCTTAAAACAGACCTGCACAGCACTGAGCCACTACAAAACAAGAGCATGTAGGTGTGTGTGAGAGAGCTGCAAGCTTGTGCAGAAATCTTTTTAAATGAAAGAACAAATCACATCATCTCTCTCAAACAGCAGAGAAAGCCATTCAGTGCAAAGTCTCTCTCTTGCATCAGTCAAGTCTGCACAAAACAATCTCTTCAGACCAGCAAATTTCATTCCAGTCTATCTGTTACTAAACTGACAGTAGCAACTACCAAACTGTTCACAATCAGCTCGAGATACTGAAGTTCAGACAGCAGATCTGTTTTAAAAAACTGAATAAAAAAAAGCAGGAAAGCAACAACCACCCCAATCTCTAGACCACCCGACTGCTACTGACGAGAATGTTCATCAGTGGAGAGCTGTTGCCTGAGATCAGACTGAGTGAGGTTACACGTCAGGATGTCAGTCACTTTTCTTATTTGGCAGTTTACTTTCAAATAAAGGATCACTATAATGCTATTTCAATATGTGTATGATGACTTCAAACTGGGGCTGCCGCTGTAAACGAATGATTTATACAGGTAGTCAACTCACAGCAGCAATGGCTTTCAACTCCACATCCGCATATCATACTGATTTTCATAAAGAATACAAAGGTTTGCTCAAACATTTTCACACTGATTACACATTGGTACACTTGTTACCAATTTTGCACCACACATGGTCAAGATTCTATAACCAATAATGATAACAAATTGGCAAGCAAAAATGACAGTTCTCCACTTCTAGTTTGTGATTATCGTAAAGAGAATGCCTAGCAAAAGTCACATAAACATTTGAATGCAAAGAAACAAACGCTCCATTTGAACAGATTTCAGAAGTCTGTTCAATGCTTACAGTTACACAATGCACATCTAAAAACAAATCTTTCCCTCTTTTTTTCTTTCCCACACCCAAAAAACATGAAGCCTAATATCAATTTATCACAATTTTTGGCTACTTCTCAGGATAATAAATTAAATCGTTTAAATACTTACAAGAAACAAGTCTGAAGTATGGGTCAGTCATGTCTGGACTGAATGAAGACTTGACTGCACTCCTTACTGAGCATTATAGCATGCTGCAGGTGCTAAATAATCCTTCGTAGAAACATATTTATTAATTAGACTCTTGTTTTAGCATATGTTAATCGACTGTGAAACCTGGTTCATGAATATAATGAATTGTACATATTTAACTTGTTACACTGCTGACTAGCTACTTTAGCCATCAAATGAATTCCCAACAGAATGACAATGCAGGCACAGTTTCAAAACATACTAAAATGGCACAAGCTGTTTTAATCAATACATATAGCATATACTAAAAGTTACTCTGCCATTCTACATCATTTTCATTGAACTAGACTGCTTGAATTCATTGGGGGAAAAAAAAAAAAAAAAAAAAAAGGAAGAAGAAGAAGAAAAAAAAAAGAAGCTGGCATACATCAGTACAGAAATTTTCATGGGGACTGGGGTGGATGGTTGATGGAAGTCCTGAAGATGTTGCATGAAGGGAATTGGGCTTCAGGTCTGCAGCTGAAAAAACCTTTCTTGCACTTCCACCCACCGTCCCCCAGCCAACTCCCCATACACACTCCAAGTATGTCACATAACTTAGATGTACACAGGCAATTCCACGGGGGGGAGTGACTGACTTTTGTAATACTGAAAAGTGTGCAGCCAAGGTTCTGGGGCCACATAACCAAAGTTGATGCCTTAACACCAAAATAATCTAGAAAATAAAATAAAAACAAAGTAAAATAAAATTAAAAGCAAAATGCCAACTTAGAAATCTGTATGATATGATAAAGAGGTACTCCCACCCATACTGTTTTTTGTTTGTTTTGAAGTCCTAATCTTTTTTTTTTTTTTAATTCCTAAAGATTAAAAAATACTGTCAAACAAACAACGCTCACACATCCTAAACACAACACAAAATAGCATATATTCCCGTAAACAATGTAACATTAGCAAAACAAAAAACAAAACAAATAAGAAAAACCCAAGAGGACAACCTTCTAGGGTAAAGAACATGACAGAAAAAACACATCTAAGAAGTAAGCTAATACCAAAGTGTCTCAACAAAATTCACTGATATTTCCAATGGTACTTTATGTTTACACATATTAAAACTTCCCATAAATGATCAAGTATTAAAACATGCCAAGACTTTAAAAAACATACAAACAAACAAACCCAATTCTTTCATGCAAGCTGAAGTCTACCCATTGTACACAATTTATGTCCTAGACATTTCTTTCGTTTTTATCTATTTATCTTAAAAAAAGAGTACACAAAGCAAAACATTTTGGTTTTACAGATACAACAATAAACCAACAAACAAGCATCATGAATCAAAATACAATTCAACATCTGGTTACATCATGTTTGCGACCTGTTGCAATTAAGCTCACAGCACATTAATTATTATTGCCAATAAAACAAACTGATAATTCTTAAAACCAAATAAAATCCTGAGACCAAACAGAAGAGCCAATGTGCAAAAGTGCAGAAAAAAGTGGTCAGTGGACGCAAAACATGTACACCTCCAAACCAAAACAGACAGCACACCTTCAATTATGATACATTACACTGCTGGCTGGATTCCAGGTGACTGCTACAGATTCTGACAAAAAAACAACACAAAAGCCCACTACATTCTGCTGGTAAAGAGTGAAAGAACATAAAATTAAACAGACAACATAGGAAAGACTTCCCCCCTCCATTCTCGTAACAATGAACCAACTTTGTTCATGAGTGGCCTTACTGCCGGCCTCAAGACTACTAAAAAGGACGACCCATTTTGTCTTAGGCATGAACTATGATGTCACTTTTCCCATCCCATTCAACAAATGCTGCAAACGAAAAAGACCAAAATAGGCTCTTAACTGCTTTTCTGATAACCTGCACCCTCTGAAGCTCTAGAAGAGAGGTGGAATAAATATATGCTGATGCAATTAACTTGTGTAAGTTGTTTTTTCCCCCCCTCTTATCTTTCCTTCAAAAAGTCACATCTTCATATAATATCACAAACTTACATGACATCACATGTGTGCAAATTCTGATGATGTGTGACAGTTATGGTGTGAAGACAGGTGGAAAAACAAATATGACAGTTAATTGAAAGAACTGAAGGGGAATATCATCACTGCTCATTGTTTACTGTAATACTCAATTCTGATACTCTCACTTTTGTCTTTCCAGTTCTTTTTATATGTGAACAAAACAGACAACCAGCAATGCCAAATAAATCACTTATAATCATCTGAACAGATGCATATTCTAATATTTGCCAACAATGGCAGATCATTTTGAGCTTAGCCTGTTGTCAATGCCATGAGGTATCCATGCTTTCAATGTTCTAAATTACTACACATAATTCAAGGTTAATGGTTAAAGGTCTCATCGGGGCGATGAATTCTATGCTGGGCATAGGCAGGCAGGGCTATAATCCTCTATTCAGACATTTTCACCTTCCCCAAATGAAGTCAGAGATACCCATTCACACACGTGTGGACTGGGGGGAAACTGAACAGACGTCCCAACGCCTAATTCTGAACAAGCGCCTCTAGATATAGGATGTACATGATACTGATCACCCTCCTGACACTGCTTTGTGTTCACTGTTCCCGTGAAGGTTTAATAACTTTCAAAATTATGCCTTCCTTACCTTACTCACTTTATTTTCCCAAGGTATTAAAACAGAATGCAAGACTTTGTAATGCAAGAATATTATGACAGGAAAATGACTGATTTTCATTCTTCTCACTTATTGTATCCAACTTCATAACATATTAACATCACATGAATCCAGAGAAAAAAGTCAACAAACCCACATATCAACTGAAAACGACATATACACATTTACACACACAATGACCAAACATACCTACTCACACAGAAACACACACACACACACAGAGCTCTACCCTCACAATAACCTTGCATAATATATTAATGTTTCACAGACTTTTCCACCTGTCAGTTCCCCCCTCCATCCAGCTCACACCCTCTCTCCCATCCCCAATGAAGCAGGCCGACAATCTCGGGATAGCTCTTGTCCATGTCCATATTCCTCAGCAGGCACAACACACATCACACGAATCACCTCCCTACACTCCTCGCAATCATCATCTTCTCTGCTTGGGGTTTTACTCCTTTCTGGCTTTTCGTCTCCTGGGGGATCTCCTGCAGACAAGTCAAATTCATTCCATGGGGTCATATGGAAAAACAAACAAGCAAGAAAGGGACAAAATGCAAGCAATACATGGTGACAATGTACGTGGCAAGGCTGTTCAGTATATAACGAACATAGAAGTAAATGAAGTAATGCTGAGTTTAACTACTTTATTATCTGAACAGAAAGCATCTATTTCAAAATATTACAAACTGCACTAACATGAACTAAATGTAGCTGAGTAGTGAAACAATATTAATCTTTAAAGTTTTGCAAAATAACCTTTTAATCGATTTTAATAGGTTACTCATAGATAGGCTTAACCAAGGCTTATTGAGTTCTTAGGGCCTCCATTCCTACTCTTGTTTCCTATCAATTTCAAAAACTTCATATCCAAATAAAAATTTGTTTTGCTTCAAACTTTATTGAAAGTAGTACACACAACAGTATGTTATCAACAGCTCTATAACACTACTTCTATTTTAAGACAGCATCAACAGGAATTTTCTTTCTTGCTTTCACTCTCTGAACTCTGCACCTGAGCACTGCTCAGGGGTCAGAATTTTGTTTCATTAAAATGGTTTCCATTTTCCTGCCTTTGCATAAACCATTAGCAAAAGGAACTAACTTCTACAGTATTTCCAGCCATGTCCACACATGTCACTTTGAAGGAAAAACCAGTCAGTTTAAGTATATTTTCTGCATTTTTCCACATTAATATGGCAGGGAAGTCTGCTGAGGCTGTAAACTCCCTCGGGTTGAATGGGTTGTCATCCAGTAAACAGTACTTACTTGGGAGAGGCTTTTGCATCTTCATCTTCCTCTGCATCTGCCTCCTCTCCTTCATCAACAGCATCCTGGGAGAAAACAGAAACTGAATAATATCCTATGAGGTTTTCCACAAAATGTCTTTCATAATATGTACAAACTCCAAGCACTTTGAGGCAAGCTTCTTTAACAATCAACTCCTAAAATTACACTGATGTTGCCACTGGAAGGGATGGCTAATGGCAGACCTGCACCTATCTGGCGCCTTTCCCTCCCCTTAACCAGGAGTCAAATTGGACTAAACCCATCCGATGGCTCAGAAAATGTTCACACCATACCATAGCAATACCAGCAGGAATACACTGAAACTGCCATAGCTGAATACCAACCAAAACAGAGTGTACAAAGGAACTAGTCTTTTTGGAGTCATTCATTCTATGTCCAACAAAATAAAATTTCAAGAAAATGAGGTTACTGCCCTGAAGTTTCACATGGGATTTGCCTTGGTGCAATGACAGCTGTACAAGGAAGTGTTGATACTGAGATGGAAGACAATTATAAATGTTGCAAGAAATCAAACAAGACTGCATGAAAAGGAAAAAAAAAACAAAAAAACCCCTCAAGAATGTTACCCCCCCATCCCCTCCTCCCTAAAAAGAAAAAGATAAACACAATATAGCCTCCATCTCCTAACAGGCACACCATTAACAACCCTAAATAAGGGCATACAAAGCTTAAAATGATTAGCCATCAGCACAGCAAATACCAAAACATGTCCCCCTTACCTCTGAAGCCTCCAGGTCAGCCTGGCTTGGCTTCTTGTCACTGCCACTGTCTCCTCCAGCACCCACATCCACCTTTCTCTCTCCCTCCCCTTCCTTCTCCTCTTCCTCCTCCTCATCGTCTGGTGATGGCTCATCTGTCTTCTTCCGCATGCTATCCACATCTTCAGGCTATTATAAAAAAGAAAAACAAATCTATGATTTTAGATGGTCAAGATTCATTGGACAATAATGCAGTGGGTAAACTAAAATAAAGCAACAAATGTGCAAGTACATCCCAATAATCCATCAGCTAAATATCAATAAATGGAAGAGCAAATAGCATTCTGTATTTTTTCTTTCTTTTTTTCCATTTTTTCCAAATCTGTTATCTATTTCAAGCTTTCTTTTAAGTGAAGCTGACTGAACACATCTCTGACAAATGTTAAGGAACACTAAAGCTGTAACCAAGAAAAACCCTTTTCATTGAAAGCCACTGTTCATCACTGACTTTACTCTGCTTTACACAGTAACCTTTTGAGACATAAATATCAGCACAAACTCTAGCAGAATGTTAGAAGCAATACACTGTGAGTTTACAAAACTGGAGTGTGTGGTCTTCTACTGTCAGGGCTAGGTACAATCTGATTTTTCAAATATGCTTTGTGAATGTGTGTACAGGGTGGTCTGGTGTTACTGAGTCAACCAGTTTCATAATCTCTGTTCATGTATGTCAGTATCTGAAAATAGGTGATATGTTTTTATATAGACTGGATTTCTTTCTTACATAAGTGGCTCAAGATCAGTTCTGAAATCCGAAGTTCACTTCCTAACATATCAACAGACCCAAATAAATTAAAATAAAACATCCATCTATTGATAACAGTGTGGGGTGACTAAGCAATCCCTGGGGAGAGCAGCCTGAATTTCACACAGAGAAATCTGTTGTGATAAAAAGAAACCCAAAACAAAAAAAACCCCAAAACAAACAAACAAAAAACAAAACAAAAAAAAATCAAAAACAAAAACAAAACAGAAGATCTATGCAAATCACCACATAGTACAAGACCATAGAAAGATTTTAGTCCATAGCAAAACACTGTATTAGAGGGAAGAAACCAGTATATAAAAAAAAAGAAAGAGAGAAAAGAAAAAGCATATCAGATGCTTTGATTATCATACTATGCAGACACATAAATCAACATGTGTCACATACATTTTCAAAGTTAACTTGGCAATAAATAGACATTTTGAAATTATCATGGCAAATGAACATCCACAAATACTGCATATTATGCAGGTGTTGGTTATTACAATATCAATAGCAAGCACTTCATGCTAAAATAATCATTCCCTTTGTTATTAAATGAGTCAGTGTTGAAAGTGCAACATGTACTGCATCAGTTTTTTTCTTTCCCCTTTCTTTTCTATGAATGAGTGCTTGTGCAGATAAAACACACGGAACAGGTTCCATCTCCCCTTTTCACACCAGTTAGTTCACTTTCAGACATTGATTGCTTTTGTTGTTTACTGCTTACTTTAAAAAACATTACTTCCTTCTTGCCACTTGATTCAGCACAGCTTTTTTTTTTTATTATGAACATAGCAGCTTAGCATTCCATGGCAGATGAAAGCTTTGAACATGCATTCTTTAATCTTTTCTTCAAACAAAATCAGTAAACGAAAGAAACATTCAGTAAGCAATATTACGGACTTCTGACTTCTTTACATTATCTTAAACAGCTAAGCACTGCCTATAGTTAATAGCACAAATCACTATTATCAAAGACAAAAAAATCTTATTCCCAAAACAAAATCAAGCAAGTTAAAAAGTATAAAAGAAAGACATAAAATCAGTGAAAAGGAAATAACATGAAAAATTTTACTTCATAAGTATAAACAAAAGATATACCACTGGTGGAAAAGAAACAACACAAAACAATTCACCAGAGAGAACAAGATCTTAAAACAACTAAAAATAAAAACAGAAATGAAAAATAATGACAGGACAGTTAAAAATCTTCACACACATACACAAATATAGGACTAATAGGATTTAAGCAGACAGAAAAGCAAGGCCTATGCTCTATGCAGTTTAAAAAAAAAAAAGTTACATGTGATCCAGATGGTTCTATTAACATCTCAAGTTATTTATAAAAACAACAAATAATTCAGATTATTCAAGATCTAAAGATGGAACTATTTTTTGTATATGTTTACTGACCCATGCAATCACTTAAACATTCTTAATCTGACAAAACATGCCCCTTTCCTCCCTACCCCGCCCTCCTTAAAATTCCCTTGATTCAAAACATAAAAATACTATCATATCATGAACGTAGGAATCAAGAAAATAACTTTTACTTCTTGAAATTATCCACATCCTTTTCTTGTCACATCCCAAATGCTTAACGCTACCCTCTCACCCACCTCCACCCACCCCAGACAAAGAGACAAAAGAGAGCTAGTTGAGCACCTTGATAGGACCAGCCTTGGGGCAGAGACAGATGGACAGCAGCACAATAGGCAGAAGCAGAACCACAACGTACACCGCCCACAGCCATGGGCGCTGCTCAGCAGATGACTTCAGGGTCTGCCAGATCCCCTGCATGCCACAACATACACACAATACCGTGCTGACAACACCAAGGTCCGTCAGTCAAACTAACAGCTACATGTATACAACACAACGAGGGAAAGGCTGCTGCACAACGGTGTCACTGTTCTGCCTGGATGCAATGTTGAGGTCTACTCCCAACATGCTGCCTCCTGCATCATATGCTGCCAGTCCTGTTGTGACTACTACATTCACCATATTGTTTCAAGGACTTTTTTGGTTTGGGTGTTACTTTCAAAGAAACTACTGCAACTGAGAGGTTTCCATTCAAAACTTTTTCTGCTTATCAGGAAATGACTCTTGAGAAACAAGAACATTTCTGTACTGTTTGTCTCAACTGTTTTTCCTAACTGTCACAACATGACTTGCAGACAAAAAACAGGAAGAAAAAATGAAATCTAAAATGAAATAAAATTGACAAAGGCGCATGCTCGAATTATACAGTTGAATTTATACCAATACGAAATATAACAAACATACATACACATATATGTAATGTGTACATGTTTATACTCCAAAATGAACACAGGTGGTTATAGGGACAACACTGAACAAAAGCCAAAACCACTAAAATCCTTCTTTGACAGAGGCTGCATTATGGTTTCTATCAATTCCCCAGGACGGCAGGAGTGATTTCCCCCCCTTGTTCCTGCAGTAGATGCAGGATAGAGAAAATCTCTCCGATATAACAGGCGAAACTTCACCATATCACTTATGTCTAGGATTCATTTTTGCCTATTAAGTATCAAGAATTAAACTTGGGAATTCCATAACAGAAATGGAAAGCATTCCAACAGCATGACTGCTTCTGACATTTTTCATGCCAAAGCATCTGAATTCAGCTTTCAGATCATCATGCCTAGTCTCACTGGAATGCAGCTGTACCAGTAAACTAGAACGGGAAAGAATTTGGCAGGTGTTGGCACATGGAATAAACATCACTTGTTAGCTGACATACTACAGAATTTCTTTTCAATACTACATATACAGTCCGAATGCAAAACAAACTTTTCACTTTCCTGGATTAAGAATGCTGAGTATATTCAGTTAACAGAACTGATTCTTCTGTCAAAGAATTAACACAATAGTATACATACATAATTATAACAAAACAAATAAGGAACAGGGGTAAAATATCTTCACAAAACAAAAAAACCATGCACACACTATAATATGATCAGAAATTGGTCAATTATGGCAGGTGTAAACAGATTGCAAAAACAGGATAAAACTAAACATATCATCACAACATGCTTAAGGCTGACACAAATGACTGCAGAGTGACAACACCGAAAGCGCAAGTCTGACCACAAGCCAGCAGCCACAGCAGACGACAAGAAGAGACAAAATACCCTGGTCCTTCACCTTGCTCATACAACAGTAGGCAACAATCAACACAATGGGTAAAACAACCACGATGATAAACACTGCCCACAGCCAAGGACGCTCGTCGGTCACTTCTTTGATGGCTTCAACAATAGTACGCTGAAAAACATCACACATTATTGTGGGGAAGAGAGGGGAAGAGGTCAAGTGGCTCAGAATGGGGATATGGAATGAACATCATTTATCAGCTAAGAAACAACACATCCTTTGTTTCATTTGGATAAATACAAATCTATCAACCATTCTATGCCAACAGCTAAAATAAGTGAATGCACTTTTATCACTTTCACACTAAAAATAATCAATATTATCAAACAATATGGATTAACTATGCCAAAGCAAAACAAAGACATTTTAAAACATGACTAAGCAAAAAACATAAAAATCAGGAACCTTAAAATTGCATTTACTGATGACAGATGAAAACTCTGAGCTGTTTATGAAACTGGGAAACAAAAAACATTATGTCAAGAGAACTAGTCTATATAAAGATCTCTCTCCTTTTCTTCTGTTCATCTGGCATTTTTCACCCACATTAAAAGTGACACGACATCATAATGTATCACTGCACTAGTGGGTTACGTTAAGTATGTGTACTTTAATGAAAATTTTACAGCTTTAAGGTCTCAATTTTTTCTTCACAGCAAAACATTTTCCTTGAACACACACATATCCATACAAAGCAAATTCTTGCATAAATCATATGATCAGCATTTCCAAATTACCAATTCATGAATTGGTACATGTTGTGTTCACAAAGACACCAGCTGTGTTCAGTTACTGCAATTTATGTGAAGTATGTATCAGTATGTTGAGGATATAATAGTACACAAATCCTAACCTCCATAAATGGTTAATGTAGTTTATTTAATGTATGAAAGTCTGTCATGTGTTTGTATTTCATGTACACAAACTTTAGGACTTATTTCCTGACAGACAGTTGTATGAATGCGTTTGCTTCTCTTTCACCATGTGATTTATTTACTGACACTGTGATAGTGACAGTTGTCACTTTTTTCAATGTCATCAATTAGCAAATGTGCAAAATGATAAGACATCACAGATTTACTCATTCTGTACTGCCCAATGACTTCCTTCATTATACTCTCTGTACTGGCCATTTGTTTGTTATGAGAAAAAAGAATGCAGTAACATACAGCTGTGAAATTTTGTGATAATATAAAGAATAGAATGAACTAACATTTGGCAAAACTTCAAAGCACTCACTCAATTATTGACTGATTTATCATATTTTGAAAAAAAAAAGTGTTTTTCACAACTGACATAAAGGGGGTGAGTTTTTCTCATACAACGGAAATTTTACAAGTGTGGTCTTTTTTAACCATAGACACTTCCTAATTGTAGCAATTGAATGGGCAAATGAGTATGCACATTGGACATTCACAATAGAATCAGTTTGCATTCGACTTTGAGCCACAGTACTTGCCGAAGTTGACGGAGACACCATCTTGTCAAGCGAGTGAGCGAGCGAGAAGTGTGACTGTACCCTCGCATGTATAGTACCCAAACAAAGGCATTTTCAGCCACAATTAAAGTACAGGTACACTTTTGGGTGACTGAAGAACAGAGCTGTACCGTTTGGTTTCGCACAAAACCATTAACAAATGAACTATGAATTTTTAAACTCACGGTACTCTATAGCATACCACAGTAACGAAGTGTTGTGCACATGAGGTACGCTATAGCGTACTTTAGTATAGAAAGAGGTAAGAACAATTCTTGACTGGAAAACCGGATCAGAGGTAAATGGTCATTTGTTATGCAGGTCTATTATCATAAAATCTGGAAAACTCAAACAGACCAAGTTTCCTTTATCATTTACTTTTCTGACAAAATTTTTTTGGCACTCAAAAAAAAGCTGATGTTGCCTTCACACACTACCCGGAACGCCTCTCCACCAAACCAATACCTACCCCTGCTGAGGAAGCAGCTCGCTCTTCATTGCTTTTGATCTCCCAGCTGGCTGCAGCAAACTCTTCCGCCACTTTGATGTCATCAGCGATGAGGAAGTTGTCAAACATTATGTCATCCGACATGGACCACAGCTCCAGACCCAAAGCTCCCTGCACAGATAATAATGTGTATTGTGATACGCATAAACCTTGTCACCAACAGATCACTTTACCTTCGCAGATCACATGATACAGTATATCTATCCATACATACTGTGGAAATGCTGATTGCACTGACAGGCAACTGCTTTATCTGTCTGTGAAAGCCAACACTGAGCAAATTACAGCCCAACCTTGGAAGTGCTCCAGAGGATATGAGTAATGCAATGCAACATACTGTAGACATTTCATACCCCAACTTGGTTTTATACATAAAATATGTATTACAGTCAACACTGTGAAACATTCTCAAATGCAACACAACAAATAATACTTGGACAGTTTTCATCAGAGCCATAGTTAAAAGGTTTCCTTTTATCGAAATATTTTCTGCTCATTTTCCAACTATTTACTCACTCAAAAAAGCATGGCCCATTTTTGGCATCCTGCTTAACATTACACATTGATGTAACAAAGAAAGTTTTCAATGAGTGAGATAAAAATGTCCATTAATTTCAACAAGACTGTCAGTCACATTGCCCACAATGTTAACACACATGTGCAAAAGATGGGACACAGCAAACAATAACAAAGCAGTAAACTTTCTTTTACTTGCATACAACATTTTTGGCTATGAATAAAAACGGTTTCACTTACAATTGGTGTCATCTTGTAAGGATTGCTGTCCTCAAAGTAGGCTGGATTCTCAATCATACGAGGCTTCCATACACCCTGAAAGCAACCAAAAGGAATATCATTCATGACCAACATCTCTTAAGTCATGGCTCTTTAATTAAAGTTTTGACAGGTCATCCTATGCAAGGGCTGCCAATCCATGCCTTTGTCCTGGACTCAGATACAGTTTTATACACCAGGCGCCAAGCAACCATATCTTCTGTAGCAGATGATGATGAAGTTGCCAGCACTGGTATGTGAAAGACCTTTGCGCTGATGCAGGGGAAGGAATCTTGCATGACTCCTCCCCTGATTTCATCAAGGAACTGTATGTTGCTGCTGATAAGCTTGCATGGGCAACCTGGTTTTTCTCTAACTTGGTTTTCTCAAACTGTCCACAAGCCTCTTCAGCATTCCATCTGATCCATAAGCCCGCCAACTGAAGAGAAAGTCCCAAACACAAGAAAGATGCAGCTCCTGAAATTCAGGGAACAACCTCCCATACACCTACATAGATCCCACCAAAAACTCTGCATGCACACAAAGCCAGGAGGAAAGAGTAGTTTCGAAGAAATATGAAGACAAGACACTGTTATAAATACAGATATGAAATCAAACAGTGGTTAAGTCCCATAAAAGTGAACAGATATCTATAAAATTTACCTTGATAACTGTTGTGAAATAAGAACTTCTTCCCAAATGATTTTCCCTTTAAAGTTATATTCTTTACTGAGTTTTAACTGCAATAGGCAAAAAAAAAGAAAAAAAAAGTGCAACGTCTCTTACCTTGTAGTTGGGGTTGTCAATCATAGGGGGCTTCCATTTACCCCGATACTTAGGGTTGGGGATGGATGGGGCCTCCCACTCTCCACATCCAGGGGCCTCCTTACATTTCACATTGTCTACAAACACCAATAACACATACTGTACATTTTGATAGGAAAAACGGATCTCTCTGTCTGGCCTTAATTAATCACTTCATCTTCTTTTCTCTGTAATACTATAATCTGTTCATAGTTTTATCTCAACATTGAAGAAAGCATAAAACATGATGATGGCACTGATATTTCTGGGTGAGTATATAACTTTGAAAAGGTATGAGGCTTTTTTCTCCCTTGCATTATTCTCTACATTTTACTTCTTATCCACAGAATTCTAATGATGTTCATACAATGACAAGTACATGTCCAAAACCACAACCACCTTATCAATAATATTACTGATTTTTAAACGCAGGCTCCTTTATCTCACATTTCTTAAAGTATTAATGACACTGGTTAAGTCCAGTCCAAAGTGATGAAATCCCTAGTTTTAAATCAATGTATGATCACTTCACAAATGCTCAAACCCTTCATTTATCCTGCTTTGAAACTTATGACCATCACTATTTCAAAGCATTTTCATAACATTTTCATGCAGCATTTATCTCCACAACCATTCTTTGGAAAATAACTATTCAGCCAGGCACCTATTCAGATACCCAACATGTCAATGACGCATTAAAATGGGTAGGAAAAGTCTACTGAAAGCATATTATTTACTCTGTATTAGAAACATTCACATTTCCCCCCTTGTTCTGAAAAAAAACCCAACCAACCCCAACTTACCTATCAATGGTGCTTCCCATTCACCGTCCATTTCATCATCCCTGCAAATCAAATACAGTAATTATGATCTGATGACATTAGATTAATAACCAATGGGAAAAAGTACACAAAAGCAAAATGTAAAACTTTCATAACTCACTTGTAATAAATAATTTTGGCAATCATTTGCATTGCTTTCAGCTTTTCTTAGTCGTCTCAACAAATATAACAACAAATGTTCGGCTGGTTGAACTCTCTCCATTTCTTTCTAGTGAGAGCACTCTTGCAATAAATTTCAACTTCTGGTCTCAATACATCTTTATCCATATTCATCGTCTTGCTTACAACACCAAATTAAAGTTTACCACACAGAGTATGACCTATGGCTCACCAGAATATAAGATGAAACATGGGAAATAAGAATAAAAAAGGTAGAATGACTGACCAGTCATCAGGTTTTACAGCTTCAGGATCTGGCACGAGGCGAGGCTCATCGTCCAACCAACCATCTGGTTTTGTCGCATCAGGGTCAATGATGGTGGAAGGTTCATTTTCATCCCTGTCACCAGTGATTTACATAAGTTTATGTCTGTTTACATGCATGTCTGACAAGCATGAAAGTACAGTTATACAACTGGCTTATGGAGCAAAATCCAGAAAGAACTCAATCTAAAATGTTTCCAGACCAACTGTGATCCAAACAAACTGGAGTAGAACAAAGTAAACTGGAGTAAGAACAAAGTGTCATTCTGCTGTTGGCTAAAACATACTTCATTTCATCAAATTCTTGTTGCTGCACACAAGCATTGTTCCAAAATCCTCCACACCATCAAGTTTTTTGCTATCGAACGCTAAGACTTAACACGCAAAATTTCAGACCATGAAAATGAACCAGGCATGCATATATATATATATATATATATATATATATATATATATGAGACTAAATATGACACACAACCACATATATTCTTTTTCATACACAGGGGAAGTGGGTAAGATGAAATAAAACTAAAGTAATAACCTATAAATTTTGATATATCACACTTACCAATCATCTGGCTTGGTGGCCTCTGGATCAGGAATTCTGTGGGTAAGAAATATAAATACTGATATATATATATGAAGAGAGAGAAAGAGAGAGAAATTTGAAATCAATGAACAAACAAGCCGACATTAAAACACACACAAAAAAAGAGAGAGAAAAAAAAGTATACATACATTTTTTTAAAATCAACATTTTGGATATAAATCTTTTTCAAGCTTGAAATTACTGAGCACAGGAGTTTGAGGGGTGGGGTATGGGTCCAAAAAGGAGGAACACTGCATAACAATCAAACCAAGGAATGTCTTCACATCATGATATACAACATGACTTGGCTTATCCAGAAAAGGAGAAATTCTTCCACGAGTCCAAAGGAGGCAGATTCCAATGAGTACCAACTGAGTATACATTTTCCCACATGCACAGAAAATGACACAAACAGGTGACAATACATTCTCAAGGCACTCAAGGGATATCCTTAACACTTAACACTGGAGAGACTTCATGAAGAAAAAAATCACCACTCTCCCCCCCCCCACCCCCCACATACACCCCCCCTGAAAAAACAACCATTTTGTTTGTCAGAAAATATGAACCCATCTTTTTAAACCAGTGACATCAGAATGTAAAATGTAAGTCCAGTAAAATTACAATAAAATATAAAGAGCTAAAACAAAACAAAACAAAAAAAGTGAACCAACTTCTCTCTGTCATCCCAGTCAGCAGGTTTCTTGTCATTGGGGTCTTCAATCTCTTTGGGTGGGTTTACAGGAGGGCTGTTAAAAAAAAAAGAAAAAGACAAAAAAAGCCACTGATTATACACGTACACAATTCTGACTTTTTGGGGAGGTTGTTGAGACTTTCTCGTTATTGAAAAAGTCAAAATGATCAACCCCAACAGACAGAATAAACCACCACCAAGCAACAAACAAAAAAGACTAAAGTGGTCAAGATAAGTGATATACATTCCACTTGATTAAATAAGCACAACAGAAAAGAAAACTGGCGACATGCAATTCAGTAAGCATGTCATTTCCACTAGGAACTTATACACACGGAATGATGAAGAACTGAAAAAGATTTAAAACCCAAGTTCGATGAACTGAAGATTTTTTCTTTTTCTCAAAAAAACAAACAAAAAAAACAAGACAGTAGATTGCAATTGACCTGTTTTCATTTAAGGGTCTCAAGCTGAGAGTTGATTTATAACTCACTTAAAATCTTCCAGTAGACTACCCTTGTTCACGACTCCATGGTCGATGCGCATTTCAAACGTCTGGTCAGGATTCACCACTGCACATATTCACAAAAACAGTGCATCAATTTTTAGTGTTTACTTGCTAGTTTTTTTTCTCTTCTACTTTCTTTTCCATTACTCTTCTCTCAGTTCCTACTTACCAAGATCAAATATTCACATTATGTGAATGACATAGTGAGTGTGTGCACGTGTGTATGTGTTTGTGTTCATGAAAAAATGGCAGACTGATATTCATCACTGATGTAGTTGCTTATCAGACAAATCCTTTTAACACATGTATTAAAAAAACATAAAAATAAAGGCTAAACAATGCAAAATACAAAAGACAATTAACACCACCACTATCCCCCTGTCAAGTTGTTGGAGTTCAGGACAAAATCATAAACTGGAAATTTTCTAATGTTTACTTCTTCAGAACTGATTAAAATATTGTTTCTTGAATGAATAAACCAATATAAAGAATAAATATAATATAAAAATTTGTATGGACATTCAATCTATCCACACCTGTATGCTAAAATATCAAATTCTCTTTGATCTTATTTGATGCAATTCATTCTTCTGTTGGGACACACTCTTGTAAGGAACTAAAAAAGATTATAAAAAAGAGTGACAACAAAGCACATGCACTTGACTTACCAAGGGTATACAGATGTGTTTTTCTGTCAGTAAAATAACTGTCAATGTTGGCTGTTGGCTTCTTTGCATGTTTTTCCTGCAATTGTACACACGCACACACATAAATCTTCACTCATGAATGAATGGATACATCTAGTAACTACAATCAAAACCCAAACATTACAATTCAGTAAAATATTCATGCAGTGTGTCAGTTACAAAGCAACATAAAAGGAAAAACATTTGTGTGTGTGTGTGCATGTGTATGCATATGAGTGTGCATGTATTTTTGTGTTCAAATATGCACATTCATATGCTGCACAGGAGGCAATAATGCACTCGAAGTGCATGTGATATTTGTTCATATAAATATGTACTGATGCAGAATTGTACAATACCCTTCCATAAATTTTAAAAAGAAAGTTCTAACTGAATTTCTAGAAGGCAAGGATACTGTTCATGTTATAACCTGCCCATCAATTTCCCACAGGAGAATCCTCCACATTAATTACATGCAAAATCTATGCAATTACATCTTACAAAACCACATGTCTGGTCAAAAAAGGAAATTTTCTGTGCACAGTAAAGTATCCTTACCTCAATTTCTCCAGTCTTGGGATTCTTGTGGCGGAAGATGAAATGCAGCTGCAAGCCAGTACAGGAATGAATCACACATGGACTCCAGCAAAGATACAAGGCAGCATACATCATCATGTGAAAAGTGTGAACAGTCACAAACACTGATTCTGATTCAGTTGGTAGAATGTGTTATTACAAATAACACATTTAAGAAACAAGGAATAACACTCTGAATAAAAGGAGACATCAACATCACTGTAAGGGGAAAGGTGAGCATTTATGCCAGTTCATTAAATAAATGGAAAAAAAAAGGTTATTAATTTTTTTTTTTTACTTTCTCTCATGCTCAAACAACATAAACATAAGATGAAATAGAGTTTGATTCTGTTCCACTTCCTTCAGTATTCTGAAGTATTACATTTGAAGGCAATATACTGTGTTCATAAATAGAAATATTCAAACCCAACAGAAGATATGATAGTAAATAAACAGTATACATATTTATGTGTTTATTAAATACATTAAGCTGAGTAGCTCAAACTAATCATGGACCTCAAACATCAAGCAAATACTTCTGTCACTATCTTCAACAGCTAAGAAATAATACTGACAGCAAGATCAACAGAATCCTGCATTAGAAACCTGCCACTGTTTTGTTGTTCTGATTTTTCTTTTCATCTAGACTTTTTGTGTGGATCTTTTTTTTTTCTTTTTGTAGTTTTGTGTTTCCTCTAGTCATACTGCTTTACTGAAAATTATTTATAAACAGGTATTATTTTATCACCTGAGGACCACACACAATAAAAGCTTGTATATGGCTTTTTCCTTTGCTTCTAACATCTCTCTCGGTAAAAAGTAAGAAATACTCTGGTCTCCAAGAGTTCTGAACAGTGTGGACAACTAACTACAGCACTGCGATGTCAAATCAGCTGACAATTCACTCACCTTGTGATCCATGCCACATTTGTCAGGTCCAAACATGATAGTGTAAGGGGTCTTGTCATGGAAGGATTTCTGCAACAAGAAACTGTCATGCATACTGCTTGGTTGTGGTCTGACAAACCCCCCACAACTATTTACTTGATCTTTTTTAAAAACCTCAAATGTGTACTGGCCTCAGATCAGTTCTTTCAACATACAGCACAACACATCTATTTATCAAAATACTATTTCTCCTACCATGAACTTTCTCTTAAATCATATTATGTTTACTGAAGGATTTCCTAATGCTGATAAAATATATCATTAAATCTAATTAACTGAAATTTTGCAGTATGACTTAAATTATCTAGTGTTATATATATATATATATATATATAAAAGACAGGCAATATGATGAATGTAATATATCAAGTTTCAGTGGCATGTACACATTCTGAAATGGTCACCAAATTAGCAGCAATTTTGCATCAATAGAACAAATCTGATTTATCAGTCTAAAATTTTGCCTAAAAATAATTTAATGTACACATATTAATAATCTTCACTGATTCAAATGTCAATGTTCTGAGTGAACCAAACAACACTCTTCTTCAGTTCTTGTGTTCTCGTTTGCAGTAAAACTGGCTGCAATGTGTTTGTGCTGTGTCTAACAATCATGGGAGCTTCTGTCACCAAACAACAAAGTACTAGTGACACTTTTTTTTTTTTAAAACACTTGCAAACCAAAAAGCCAGTTTTCCATATTTTATCTTTAAATTGCTGTTAATCATTAACTGAGAATTTATGGCCCACACTGTATATGCCATCTGTATGAATATGTCTAACAGGCGTCATCACCCTGCCTGTTCTGTTTTGTATAGCTCATATTCATAATCCATGACAGTCATGACGATGTGTATCTCAAGTCAGAAGCATGCTAACTTACCAGGTCAATACTGGTTTCTTTGGACAACAGCTTGATGTAAGCTCCACCACAATCCATGCCATTTTGGAACCGAACCTCATACCTTAAAATGGAAGAAAGCAGAATAAGCACAAGCATGCACAAATACACTTGTTTATTTTTGTTCTTTAAATTAAGTAAAAACATGATTTTGTTCAAATTAAAAGTTGTTAAAAATATGCCTTAGAAGTCAATACTCATCACTGAACCAAGTCTTTCCATTCACTGCCTTCTACCCTTTCCCCATCCACCATCAATTTTTATTTTTTATTTTCCACCCAGTACACACACATGCATCCAAGTGTAAACATTTGCAAACACATACAAAGCACATATTTGTCAAGAAATCACACTTTCAGCTCAAGACGTGGACAAAGATCACACAACACAGAAGCAAAACACATGAGTTCATACACATGGAGAAATTTTTGTGACAAAATAGTAATTACATAATACAAACTTCCAACACCCAGGCAGACGGACAAAATGATGCTAACAGGACAATGTCATATACTTACTGCACGACAAATGGCTTGCCCGTGAATTCAAAAGGCTTATCTAACTCAGTTGCCACAGCATGGTGTTTAGCCTTGGACTGAAATAATCAACATAGTAAACACTGTTAATCCACACAGGTAGGGTCACAATCACATGCATCTAGAGAAAAAGACAGACAGAAACAGAGAGAGAGAGAGAGAGAGAGAGAGAGAGAGAGAGAGAGAGCAAAAGAGAGGAGTGTATTTGTGTATGCCCATGTGTGTGTGTGTGCATGCTTGTACATGTGCATGCAAGTGTGAGTTTGTGACTGTGTCTGTTTCAAAAGTGTGAGAGTCAGTGTCAAGAGTGTAGCTATCCTTGTGAGAACACAATCTTCAAGCCCAGAAAAAATGTGTCCTCCATTCATAAATAAAATACAATCACATTTGCTAAACTGAACTGTTTATGAAAGAAACTGAAGACTTTTCTCAATATGAATAAATGCTATCAAGCAGGAAAACATCTGTCTAGTTTTATTAAACATGTCTGGAACAAATAAGTTAAAAAATTGATCTGAAGGACAAAAACATCTCCCAGAGTAAGCTGACACTGATAATATAACCCATTTTCTGTAGGCTATTTTTCAAACCAGAATTTTTTTAAGCTATCTGCAATCAAGAATTTGAAACTGACTCCGGTAAGAAAATCTACTACTGAAAGTAAACAATGGATGCCTGATGCAAATCCATGCTCATGTGTGCCTAGCATCAGATTCAGACAAAACAACAGCCAAACACTAACCTTCAGAATCAGTCCAAGATCACCCTCAATTGGGTTGGATTTGGGTTCCTCTACATCCCACTTTCCTGAAACAAAAAAAAACAAGAACACATTAAGTTTAACTTAAAGGCTCTGCCCCCCCGCACCCCCCTCCCCTCCCCTTTTTTCTTGTTCTTACTCATTTCTGAAAGTGGGCTTTTATGTGCATTCTCTTGTTGCACCATCTTAAAGATAGGTTTGTGCTTCCATAACCAGATACAAACCACCAGCAAACCATCACATAAAAAAAAATCTTTTAAATACAGATCTGTTGCCAGTTCCACTCAAATAAAACTGGTCCCTCTGACTGGCAGTTTGACTTCTGCTAGAGACCTGAACTGTAGCACCCATGTCAGCGTTTGAAACAGTGTCCAGAGACCACGTCGATGCTCTGTCCCACACAGTGTGGAAAGAGAGAGCTAAACTGCTGACAATGATAGAAGGAAAGTAAAAATCAAACTTATCTAAAGTCACAACAGAAAAATAGATATGGAGGAGGGATGAATATGGAGGAGGGATGAAGACAGTAGCAGTTTTTCTATGAACTAAAAAATCACCAAAAAGAGAGGAGGGAGTGGAGGACAGGTAAAGTTGCACTGAGAACACAAAGCTGACCATTTGAGTTGAATAAGCTGCTCAACACACTGAAACCATGGAACAACATAGCATACCCGAGATTGAGAAAAGGGGAAGCATAGACTGACACGAGTTTCCATACTGTGGCTAATAGCTGTTTTCCTTTCCCACATTGGTTAAGAACTTGATCATTTTATCCTACATAGACTAATACTTTGTACATTGCTAGCAGATATACACTTGACTTGTACAGGCCCCTTTGCACCGGTGAATCAAAAGATCTGTTTAATTCAACAAGCATCCACTAATAATTTTAAATCAGCACATCAAATTAATGATTTATGTGGCTAAAAATGAACGAACATTTCTCTTGGGTGACAGTTGTGTAATAATCTGTATATGAACACATGTTTAAAGAGGAAACTTACCATCATACTTAGCGATGCTTTCCTCAGCCCCATCCTTCTTGGCCTGGGATACAGTCCATCTGTAACAAACGAGTGTACTCAGTTACAATTCACATAACTCTAGACTGTTTACAAAAGGTAAATCCATGTATCTGAGCTGTGACCCCTATATTCACTCAGCTACAAGTGGCATTTTGTGTGCATTTCTTTTTAAACCACCATCAACAAGGGTTACTCTTTGTATGTGTGGGGAGGGAGGGGGAGGTACGGTAGATGTGTTTCCAAAACATAACCAACTAAATGCTGACACAGATCACCACACTTGCAAAGATATTGCCTTACCTCTTTGAAAAAGATTCTTTAGAGTCGAATGGTTCATGGAAGAAGACAGGGGCTTTTGGTACAGGCCTTTCGTACTTTGGCTGTAACAGGCATCGTCATTTCTAATGATTCATCTGCTTTGAGTTTTAAATCTGTACTGATATATTATGATTACAGGATACAAATATGTATTCTATTCAAAAGCACACAATGCTTTTTGCATTCCTCTTTAGAGTACTAGCTATAAGTTGTAACAAAAACGAAAATTATTGTTTCATATTACAAGCTGACTGAACCTGCTTCATAAATGCTTCTTTGAATTTTTATTAAACCCCAAAGGCTTGCTAAAAAATAAAATAAAAATAATTAAAAGAAACAAAATTCATTAAAAAATCAACAACAAAAAAACAACAACCCAAAACAACAACATTCAAATAGACTGTGTCTCGAGCATTTCATTTTAATAAACTAACTATACCAAAACTAAGCCATAAAAACCTCAAATCACCAGCTTGTGTAACACAGTAACCAAATCACGAATCTGTGAACTTCAGTGCTCCAGCAGTTCATTCTTTAAAGATAAATCAAAACTTTCCCAGTAAAAAGAACATTAATGTAATAAGCAAAGCAATGCTACATGATATAACTGCATCAATATACAAGACCCTTGTTTTGTAAAAAGCACAAACATAAGGTGAACTACACTACAAAATCAAAATAAGTATGGAACTGGTTATTATCAATTTTATAACTGGTTCTACATTAACTACTTCAACATTATACACAGAAACATTTATCCACAATGCTTATTGCAGGCACTGTGTGTCTGAAACCTTGTGAGGCATCTACAGTGTTTTCAGCAGGCAGTGTGAACAACCACTGATACTGAGACACTACTGCTCTTGTGTAAATATGCTTGACCAAATTCATTCCCATACCTTGCATTGAAACAGCTGCTGTGTATATTTTCTGCTTAAGATCACCTGTCATGGAAGTCACAGCAGATGTGGTCATACAGAGGACACTCTTCGTACGTACGGATGCTAGGGGCTCTTTTTCAAGTTAAACAGTATATTTATAAATGTATCCACACCTGGAGGAAATTTCTTGCAAGAAATTTTCCCTTGTCTATTATTCTCTTGGCTTCTGGCCCTTTCCTACTCATTTTCTGCCTTGCTGGCCCATTCACCTACATTTTTTTTCTCTAGAAACTTAAAATATTTTTTGCCTTTTTCTGGACATGATAATTACTAAATTAGGCATTCTTACCATGTTGTATTTTTTGTGCACCTATGATGTGTGAGCTGCCCATTGGCATAAGATACTGGTTTTGTATCAATGTATGCCAGCCATTTTGCACAATTGTGTGTATCAAATATGACTATTTAGAGGGTAGTTTTGCCTTTTCATCCTCTCATGAAAAATTGACAGAGGCTTGTCTTATTGTAACTGTAAGTGACTAAGAGGGCTGTTTTGCGATTTTGTACCTTATTTTCTTTTCCATTTTTTTCCATTATCAATGGGCTTGATATTAACTTGTTTTTCAACCCTAATAAACAGTAATATAGCTCTGTAAGGTCAGCATAAGTTTTTCAGCCTTTGTGGTCAGCTGGGCTATGAGCAACAATGATAATGCAGAGAACAGATCAGTCAGGTTTCTACACCCCTTATTTTATCTTCTTTTCCCCCCCATTATCTTAGACAAGTGTTAGAGACAACAGTTTCTATGCTTAAAACTTTTTTTTAAAGGAAAAATACATACCCTTTCTCTTGGAGGTTCTTCAACAATCGGCTCATTTTCGTCTTCAACCTCTACCTGCCCATCTTCATCATCATCCTCATCTTCGTCATCAACTTCAGTATCACACCTGGTGATACTCAATAATGTCAAACCAAAGATGGACAGCAACAACAATGTACGCCAAATCCTCATCCTGTAACAGAAAAAGCAAAGTTTTCAACAGTTAGACTTTTTGTTCAAACTATGCAAGTTCACTTTACTTTATAAATGAAATGCATTTTACTTTTTAGTCCTCACATGCACTCCACTGCACTCCATTTGTCCATAGTATACCTGTATGTTGTCATTTTACTGTATATTCTATTCATTTCGTGTATACATGAGTGTGTAGAAAGAGTCAACTTTGAAACAAAAACAGGATAGTGTGTGTGTGTGTGTGTGTGTGTGTGTGTGTGTGTGTGTGTGTGTGTGTGCAGGTTTACAGCTTGATGCACAATGGTATGGACCTAAGGGCAAAGCTGAATCCTGTGGAAAAAGAAGATATCAATTACCACAATGAAAATCACAATGTTGATGTCAAATATATCATGGCAGCGGGAAACTGTTTCCACACAATCATGTTCAGCGCATTACAGTAGCCATGCATGCAAGCACACACTCACGGTGAGAGAGATAGAGAATAAAAATATTAAAAAAAGAGGGAGGGAGAAGAAGACAGAGAAGGGGAAAGCTTGTCTTCATTTTCAATTTCACAGAATCATTTTTTCAATGGACTTTCAACTGGAAGAGTCCTATCAAGTATCAGGTGGGAAAAAAATTTCCAAACCTAGATGGACAGGTATCCAAAGCAGCAGCATCATCATTCTCATAAAAATAAAATGTAAAACAAGAGAGGCAAGGCCTTCAATACTCACTTGTGATACACTAAAAAAAAAAAAAAAATCTAATAGTTAAAATGAGTTCTGTATTTGTTATTTAATAAAGCTTCGGGTGAAAAAAAAGAAAGAAAAAAGTCATAACGGCAGATTCAAACCCCGCATGTTCGGGTGAGAAGAAACTGTCTTACCCATTACACTATTGTGGCTCCTTAGTCCTTAATTGATGTTCAAAAATATAATATTTAAACATGCCTTTTTAAGGGCGATAAATCGACTGTGGTATTCAAAGTGAGAACGTTGTTTAAATCATATTATTCAGGTGTATCCTGGGCATTCAAAAAATCTTTAAGGGCAATTATAAATTCTTTTTATGTCCATGGTAAAGGAGACGTGGCGATCGCCGCAATCACACTGTAACATTTAGCCGTTTTCTCTGGATCTAGATAGATGTACAAGTTTAGTTACACCCGGCTGACATGGCTGATTCAATTTCTCTTTTATGTTCATTCTAGTTTTATAGTTTTAAAGTTGATATGAAAATTGAGTATTTTGTTAAACTAATAACATGTAGAACCAAGTACAAGTACTTCTAAATGTTGTATGAAGTGAAAAGGACTTCATTTTGAGAAAAGTCAAGACTGGAAATTTTTATGTTTCATCAATTCAAGGGTATTAACTCTCATGGTTTATTATTTTTAACTGTGAATTCCGACTGGTTCTGTGCATATTTTTATGGCAGTTTGGGGCATAATCCATTAAGTGATGAGGTGTTCACAAATCTTTCTCTGAATAAATATTTAACAGTCTCCTTCTCCAACTTTCCATCACATGTTATCGTGTACTGTCAATTGAATATAGGATTGAACTGGCAGGTCAACAACTTGAAACAAAATGGCGTCGTTCACATTCACGAAGAATATGAGCACACGCTTTGAATATGTATAAATATGTGTACGCAACTGATTTTTGCCCATGACCTTCAGGACTCAGCCAATAGATCTATTAAGTCCACTTGTCACATTGATTTTAGTATTTTCTGAAAAAGACCACTTGGGTGAATGAACATAGTGAAAGCCCTGTACACTGAGAGTAAAACAAACAAGCTCTTTATGTACTGAGTATAATTTCAAAATGTAATGTTTAAGATGAGAAAGATCAGTTTAAAGCAAATTAAGCCCCCTAGCATTAATTACAGATTAATTTCCTTTTTTTACTATCTGCACCAAAGACATGCAAAATAAATATAACTTCCATGCTTAGCAAAAGAAGTTCCTGTTTGAACAAAAAATGAAAAAAATGACTGTTCTTGTTGTTGTGTCAGAATATCAGATCAAAGTGCCAAGTTTAGAGAATAATAACAACAATAATAAATCAATATAACAGTAAATTCAGTTTGCATATAATCTGGCTTCTTTTTTATTTTTCTGTGCCTATCCCAGAGGTGCAATATTGTTTTAAACAAGATGACTGGAAAGAACTGAATTTTTCCTAGTCTATGCCAAATTTAGTGTCAACCGATGAAAGTATTTGCAGAGAAAATGGCAATGTTAAAGTTTACCATGGACACACAGACACACACACACAACCGAACACCGGGTTAAAACACAGACTCACTTTGTTTACACAAGTGAGTCAACTAGAAGAAAAACAAAGTCATGAAATCTGTGGCCCTTACTGCCCCACTCTCACGGTAACCTCAGTTTCGATTTCCCCTCCAGTTCCATGCTCATTGCTTGTGATGAGTTCCTGCCAAAGACTTCACTCATCAATGTCAACAGGTTCACAGGGGACGGTCATTCCACTTGGACTGTGGAGGGGGCCTGGTGAGTGTCTCCACCCCTGAGGATACTTCCTTAGTCTGGCTTAGTGACTTAACAATCATTATAAGAAGGAAGCTTAGGTAGCTGATACCTGTGATACACTGCATAGTTGAATCAGAACAAGCACCACTAAACACAACCAAAGTGACTCAGGAGCAGTGCTGTCTCCTCCAGGGTGTGACCTTTTCTTGATTGATTCTGATCTACAGCTCCCTGTGGCCTACTGGCAATGGAACTACAGCATATGAACCTGAGTGTTAATGTGTATGAGGGAACTGGATGTGTGGTCTTGGGATAATCAATGCTACTATACAGGTTCAGATGATGATGGGGCAAAAACAGTTTAAAAAAAAAAGAAAAAAAGAAATCATACCCGATACCTGTAGAAACTATAATATTGAAAACCCCATGAGAAAATGAAATGCTATAGCCAGAAATGTTCACCGTATACAGTTCTTTTTTTCTTTTCTTTATTTATTCTTCTTTTACGAGAAACGGGAAAGAAGCCTATAACATTTGTTTGACCTGGGGAGAAGGGATGTGGTGGGGAAATGGGTGGGGTCGTAAACAGACTCGATGAATTAGTCTTTTCAAACATTGTCAATATTATACTAAATCATATCGGAATTCTTAATTGTTGGTTCTTTCATTTAAAGTAATCGTATAATCACACTCAATAAGGTCATGATACTCCAGTCAGTTAAAGGTGAATAATTAGGCAATTCATTTGTAAATTACTCGTCACTTAATGAGATTACGACTGTTCCCGCATTCTTCCTTCAGAAATGAATGTGACATGATAGGGGGCGAATCACGCTTCTATACTACTACTTTACGGAAAGAAGTAATTCTATCACAGAACTAGAAGCTTAACTCCAAGTACAAATTAAGAAGTGAAACACTGAAAGCAGTCATGTGTCAACGCCAACGGCCATCGTGGTGACCGGCATGCCTATTACCAGATTCTAAAACTTGTTTTTTTATTAAGATATAATTAACAAATTATCAGTTTTAGTTTACCTAACCATATCAGTTGTTACAGTAATGAAGTATTCGAAGGGTATAGCGAAATAAATACCTTGAAATTGGCTGAATATATAAAGTTATTTTCAAGCTTTCGCCGAGAATCTTCTTAACCGCAGACGCCAAGAGCAGACAACTGTTCCAACGTGGTGGGCTCTCATTTGACGGCTTCGTCCATCTTGGGTTGGAACGCTTCATTCCATTGGTTAATTTGGTCTGAAGGGAGGCAAGTCAGGAGTGTGAAGGCCTTTTTTTTTTTTTTTTTTACCCCGGGGCCCCACACACGAAAGGGACAATTATGTTTACTTCTAATGATATGATAAAGATTATAACGAATGTGCTGTAGAGATTGTGAGAGAAATTGTAGAGAAAGGCACAACATAAGAAATGTCATCAACTGTAAGTTTTAGTTGGCTGCCTACACGAATGTGCGTGTGTGTGTTTACCTTATGTTGAGCTTTTTGTGGGATTTATCCAAAGTGTGTTCCTTGGTGTGTGCGCACAATATGTGTGCTCATGTCTTTGTGTGTGTGTGTGTGTACACTTGTGACAGTGGTCCATTTAAAGAATAACTATACATGTTGACAAGGGCCCATGGCCATTTATTACTGAAACAAATATTTAATTTGCATATCAGGAAGATTAGTTCTTTTTGGTGTATGGCAGAGGTGGGAAACTGTCCCTTTTCTGTGGTAAGATCTATTTCATGTTATAACACAAAAGACTGATAAAGGCTTGAGAGATGACAGACACCTGCAGCACTGATACGAAATTTGAACAACTACCTCAAAACAGCTTTTGTAAAGTGGATGACATTCAACTGTGTGGCCTCATTCTCATTGATTTTAGCTCACAACACACATTTATTTGTGGCTAAAATTAAGCCAGCAGGGGCATTAAATACACACAGTGATGGTTAAGCCTCTGATGGGATGCTAGTCTGCCACTTCAATCTGTGATATTAACTGCTACACCACTCTGCCTGGTGTAACTTTTGATTTTTGCATGTGTACCTGTATATATGACTGAGAAGTGCCACATTCTTCAAAATATCAGTCAGGAAATATGTTTAGGGGTTTGAGTGGATCTCTGTACTGATCAGCTGCCTTGTTTACATAAACATATCAGCTCCCATCATTTCTCTTCTGTTCTGGCTGTGGCTGGGAATTCGGCAGAGGTAAACAAGAAATTAGAATATGTCTGTGGTCTCCGCTCCAGGAGGAATGCTCAAACAGTCTGGCTCTGCAGCTAATTGATTATTGTCATCAGTAGCAGGCTCTGAAAGTGGTGTCCTACATATGTTGAATCAGAACAAGCATGATTGAACACCACCACCATGTGACTCAGTGGCAGTGCAGAGTCTCCGCTGGTGCGTGGCCACTTAGCAACCTTACATTGATGGCTCCATTTGGACTGTTGGTGGTGGGTTTGTAGCAGATGAACCTGGCCGTTAGTGTGTATGTATCATGTGGAGACTCAGGTGAGCAGTGTGGGAGTAATGCCAATGAAACGGTACCAACGACTGGGCAGGAAAAAAAAAACACACACAAAAATAAAACACAAACTTCTTTTCCTAATCTCTGCTGTCATATTTGCTTGAACTTTACGGCACAAGAATACTTATTGTTGCTGGTGTTATTGTTAGATTAGTTTTTACCTGCCCAATTTGTACTAACTGCAGTGTCACACATCAGTTCATCATTTTCGGATTTGACTGCAATATGAAGTCACATACACTTTCACCACCACAACAAACTGTTCTGTGTGGGATACTTATCCCTTTTATTGCCTTTTCCCACACTGCCAGTGCCTGTTTTATCACACTATTCCAGTGCACTTTTTTCTAATTAAGAAAGATGGGTGTCTGCAGTTATATCAGATATTTGAGATTCATATGTATGTGTGTGTGTGTGTTTGAAGGAGAGAGAGAGAGAGAGAGGATTGTACATGTTTGTTTGTATGTATCTATTTGTCACAGTTTGAAATAATTGACATAAATCTCTTATCAATTGTCGAAAGTAACAAGTCATTTTGTCCTTGAAGTTTAAAGATGTCAAAGCCTTGTCCTGTGAGAGTGTATGTAAATTGTGCTGCTGCAAGAGCGATGTAACAGTTGTTTATTCTTCTCCTTTATACACACATGCATGCACACACTGCAAAACCACCCATATACATACATCAACAGGGATCTTTAATGCATCTTTGATGAAGGAATTCCCATACAGTAAAATCACTTTTCACAGTTCTTATAATGCCAAATGAAAAAAAAAAGAAAAGAAAAGGTCTATAAAAATGTGGTCAAAGCGGCTGCCATTCTCTCCACTGTCTTCTTTAACTGCAATCTTCCTGAGAAAACAACCCAAAAGTGTTGCTCTGATAATTTGCAGCCTTCTCTTAATTACAGCTACTCTCTGTCTACATGCAATGATTACATCTTAAGGCATCAATTTTTAAGTCTGATGTCTTGAGACGGTTAAGTTAACTGAAACCTACACACACACAGAGCAAAAAACAAAAAAAACACACACAAAAAAAACACTGCATAATATACACTGATTAGAAAACACTGGGGAAACAAGGACGGAATTTATTTGTACATTCAAGGCATAAAGTTCAATATCTAGATATCACAGTTCATCACTTGGAGTTCTTGTGCAACTGTCACTGTATTCTTCACACATTGTCAAGACAGACTGATTGCTGAAGACTGTCCCTGTAACTTTGTTATGTATTTCCCATTATCATATTTACCCTCCTTTTCCTTCTCTACCATTTCCTTTTACTGGTGTTATATGGACACTTTTTTTTCCAAAACAATTCATGCAAAGTCATGTTCATAATTCAGAGGTCAGAAAGAAGTTGTTACAGAAGACACAAAATCTGTAGGTTTCACAGTCTGAGAAATGTGTAAAGGGACAACTAATAACAAAATGATATTTTAAAAAACAAAAAAGTCAATATCTGAATGATCAATTGTCAATTTCAAATTCCATTGAGCAAAACCATATATACATCGATCAGTGATAGGCTCATGCTTTAAAAAAAAACATTATTTTTCATTTATTCAGCATACTATTCTTGAGATACAATGAATCGATAAGTGGAACTTGAACAAAAACACAAGGGGACTTTATGCATGATTCTGTGATTATCTATCCATTTACAAACTTCTCAGACTTCCCAACCTCTTGATTTCAACTTTAAGGAATGAATCTGTATGTTTTGATGACATTCCCAGCATGACACGGTAGACAAGAAGAAAAATATGCCAAACAATGACTGGAATGTGAAGTAGTAAAAGCAACCCAGTCCCAAAAAACCTCAGAAATTCAACTATCTGTTTATTACTTCTTTGCTAATCACCTACAAGCTTTATCTGTCTTCTATTGTAAGGATTAGTCAAATCAAACCATATTTCTCCCTTACTTATCTTAATCACAGACAAACAGCATTCCATGAATCTTGACTTAACATCTCAGCATCTCTTTCAGTGTCCCTCTGCTGGTTCTGAATAAACAGCACCGTATTCTTCCAGCACTGTCAGTCATGGAAGCCTCAAAACTGACAGTCAAATATCCAAAGAGTGGTTGGTCTTCAAGCGGTGGAGTTGAGATTGAAAAGAATGGATTTGAGATTCAGCGCCAGAAAAGCATTGTCATTGCCACAGCTCCTCAGCAGTTCCTGAATGATGGTGACAATGGTGTACACTTCAAAGAACTTTTTGTTACTCCTGCAACATAGATGAACACACTTTCAGTTGCTTTGCTCAGGAGAGACAATACAAATAATACAAACATTACAGTCACCATGTCAGATTGGTGCCTGCTTCTTTACTCTGTACTTAAAAAAAAAATGAAACAAAAACACGGATAGCAAAAAAACAACAAAAAACCACCTGCATATAGAAAAAGAAAAAAAGTAATCAGCCTGAATTTCACACAAACAAATCTGTTGTGACAAAAAAGTAATACAATGCAACATAATGATAGACTAGAAAAAAGGTAAATAAATCTGACTTAATGTGGTCTGTTCTCAGTTTTACTATATATGCTTCACTTCGCCATGAGTTCTTATTTTCATTTCACCTGTGGAGACGGATGGCTGTCAATTTTGTGGCACAATTTCACCCACTGGTTTCCTGCTCTTTTGACAAAAATGACACCAAAGTTGTTTTCTTTTTTATAAATCAATAATTTTGACATCTGTTATAATTGGGCTTTCATTATCTGGCAAATTACTGTTTCTCATTTTCCTGCTCTTTGGCAAAAATTAAAAAAAATACACTGTATCACACTGTGTTGTGTTGTACTCTTTTCTACTGCATAGCTCACAGATTTTTCAGTGTGAGATTCAGGATCCTCTCCCTGGAAAGCAGGTTTACTAAAACTGACTTGGCAATGAAACATTTTCATTCATGTATTTGGCCGATGCTGCTATGACAATCAGAACAGCAGTGAAGGATTCCCAAAATAAAATAAAACACTGTAACATCATCTTCATCAATCGTCTAGAAAACGCAAGATAACAAGATGTCTGCCCGTGAAATAAATTCTTCACCAGATTTTGTTTAGAAAAGGACAGCCAGATGAGCGTAAGTAAATATGTGAAAAAAAACAACAAAAAAACAAAAAAAACCCTAACACTAATCAATTGGGCGTGTGACCTGGTAACTAACCATTAATAGTTCCCTGTGGAAAGCAAGTAACAAGAACGAACCCTGGTGTGGCTTTGTATAAAGGAATCGGAATGAACAGGTTAGGAGTAGTGCCACTGAAACTGTGCTGATGGGGAGAAAAAACAAACCCCCCACCCCCTCTCCCCCACCCCCATCCCCAAAAATAAACGACTACAAATCAGGCTTTTGCATTCTAACTGTCCTACCTGATCTTAGATAACTTCTGCAGAATGATGCTGAGTCTCTCCATGATTTTGGGATCTGACAGTGGGGTGCGGATCACCATGGCAGCTGTGCGAAAGAAGGCTTCATTGCTGCAGCTGTCAAGAAAGGCTGACTGGAATGGGGAGTCTGTTGACATCTGTAGAAGAATGTCCACTGCTGTGCCCATGAAAGCCTGTGAAAAGAAAAACACAGTTTATCACATCTCTTTTTACTGACAAAGTGAGATTTGCAGTTACAAGATTAACACTTTTCTCCACTACTTTCATCCACTGATACACAGGAACTTTCATTGAATGAATTGCAAACTGCACCTAGAAAAAGGATGAGAGTCACAAAATAATGGAGAAGTCATATCAAGGATGACAGCTATCACAGACTCATACCATCAACCTTTCTCTGTTGTGAAAAAGTATTTGTATATATGCATATTAATACAGTAGAAATATGATGGAAGATTTCACCAGGTTTTACTGATATTGTTTATTTTGTGATACAAATCTGTTAAACTTTAAAATACAAAAACAACTGTCAAACTGTTGTCACGTAGACTGAAGAGACTCCTTAATCTGTTTGCCTGCCCACAATGAAATTAAACAGCATTTTCTCAACACATGCCCATAAAAGCCTCAAGGAGATGGTCAAAATATTTAGACCAAAGACCACAACAAAACTCTGAAATGGTCTATCCCTCTCCCTGCCTTTGTGTTGATATTGTTGATGCTGGTCAAGATGGAAACTGTTTCTCACCTTGTTGGTGGGTTTGAGGAAATGAGTGATGACAGGTGTTGCCTGGTAGTACAGGAACAGCTCCTTGGACACCTCAGACTTCAGCTCCACTTTCAGCACGTCAAAGGCATGAGCCAGGATGTCTGCTGCTCACAACATTCGAATAGTTTAGTTATTGTGTTATGTTGTATTGTGTTGTGTTGGATATAATTGTGTTGCACTGCACTGTAATGCGTTGTACTGATCTGTATTATACTGTATTTGTATTGTATTGTGTTGTGTTGTCTTGAATATAATTGTGTTGTATTGTGCTATGTTGTATTGTATTGTACTGTTCTGTATCATACTGTATTAGTACTGCATTGTTTTATTCTGGCCACAACTGATTTCTCTACTTGGGCTGCCCTCCTTGCATTGTGTGTGTTGCTGTAGTATGGAGCTACCTTTATTTTTCTTTTCTTTTTTCCTGTCTGTGAATATGTTTTGTGTTTCTATATGTTTCCACAGAATTTTACAAGGGACTACCTTTTGTCTTTTACCTGCACATTGGACTTGGTGTATCATTTCATCCAAATGATTAACATCCAGAACATCACTCAAGATCAAGTTGAAGTATGTGCGTGTGTGTGTGTGTGTGTGTGTGTGTGTGTGTGTGTGTGTGTGTGCATGTGAAAGCTGCATTGTTTCTGAGAGTTTTGACAGTATGAATATAACATAGTGAAAATACCTTTTAAATAATAATCTTCAATAGCCTGGAAGATATGACTGAACTAAGATTAACAGCATGAATTTTCCATTTTTCTGGAACTTAACTCAGCATACAGCATGGGCCAGTAAAATGTGTCAGAAATGAAAGGGTTAAATAGGCCACAATCTGACCTCTTCTTTTGAATGCATAACACATATTTTTTTGATGAAAATGACAAGCATACAAGACGACCAATATCATTCATTTACGATATTCCCCCTCTGTCCACTGACCTTGTGACAGGGTTTTCAGAATGATGAAACATGACAGGAGCCGTACGTGCTGGTTATGACTGCGTAAAAACAGTGCATCCCGTGAGGCATCCCCGGCACAGTCCCCCATCCCTGATGCCAGAGCTATGGCGCTACCTGTGGCCCCGTCTTCCATCCCTCGCAACCAGCGTGGCCGATAGATCTCCTCACCTAACCGCCGCAACGTGGAGGACAAGCTGGCTTTCTGAGAATTCCAACAAAAGTTGGCAATCATTGTGTAGGGAATGAGTCTGAATCATACACAAGCATAAACACAGACACACAATCTACTTAGCGCTACATGTATGTGGAATGAGTCTGAATAGTTTGAATTGTACACAAGCATACTACTTGGCGCTACATGTATGTGGAATGAGTCTGAATAGTTTGAACTGTACACAAGCATACATAGACCAAAAACAACCTACTTCACACTGCAAGTGTGTGGAATAAATTCTGAATAGTTTGAATCATACACAAGCATACACAGACACACAAACAACCTACTTAACACTGCATGTGTGTTAAACGAGTCTAAATAGTTTGAATCGTAAACAAGCATACATAGACACACACAAAATACTTAACGCTGCATGTGTGTGGAATGAGTCTAAATAGTTTGAATCATACACAAGCGTACAAAGACACACACAGCCTACTTAACACTGCATGTGTGTGGAATGTGTCTGAATAGTTTGACTCATACACAAGCATACATAGAAACACAAACACAACATATTTAATACTACAAGTGTGTGGAATGAGTCTGAATAATACACAAGTATACACACACATAAGCAAATTACATACCAATCACTATTCAAATACACAGTCCATGAGATTCTTGAAATACACCAGTTACCTTGAGAAGCTATACTTTAAGCTCAAAAAAGTCATATCATTCAAGACTACCTCATTTCTGTTGTTTTCTTTTATTGTTTTTTTTTCAAAAAAACTTATGTTTTGACAAGTTCACATTAATTTTGACAGGAACATCTTTTTGCTTATTCATTTTTGATTAAAAAAAAAATCAATATACACATGCTATTGAGCGTAGTCCCAATCTGAAACAGTTCTGTGTTTTGCATGTGTGTAACTGAAAGCACTCATCACCTGCTGACTGGTGCCTTGCTCAAGGAGCAGAAGGGACCAGTAGATGAACTGCAGGCAGGGAAGGGAGCGCTTGACACTGCCCAACTGACTCTCCCGCAGGATCTCCACAAAGGACGGAAGAAGCTGCACACAGTCACACCAGACTGTATTAATACCTCATGGCTGCTGGACAGTGCAGATCACCAGAAGTTCTACACAAAAATACATGCACACACACAAACATGCAAACACACACTCACAGACACACACACACACATGAGAAATGCTTTAACAGTCCAACAAGCACTGCAATGTGGTAATCTCTAAACTGTAAAAGGCTGATGAACACTGGTTTAAGCAAATATGAAAGAATGTGCTTGCCTGACAGTACAACAGAATATGAAACAATATAATTATCACATAACTTTCATACACTCCAAGATAAATGTACATCTCAAAGTCTAGTTGCATATACACATGCACAAATGCAAGTAATGTGGAGTGATGGCCTGGAGGTAACGCGTCCGTCTCAGAAGCGAGAGAATCTGAGCGCGCTGGTTCGAATCATGGCTTAGTTGCCAGTATTTCCTCCCCCTACACTAGACCTTGAGTGGTGGTCTGGACACTAGTCATTCGGATGAGACGATAAACCGAGGTCCCGTGTGCAGCATGCACTTAGCCCACGTAAAAGAACCCATGGCAACAAAAGGGTTGTCCCTGGCAAAATTCAGTAGAAACATCTACTTTGATAGGAAAAACATATAAAACTGCACACAGGCAAAACAAAAAAAAAAAAAAGGGTGTCGTTCTCAGTGTAGTGACATGCTCTCCCTGGGGAGAGCAGCCTGAATTTCACACAGAGAAATTTGTTGTGACAAAAGAGAAATACAAGTCATGCATGTATTCATGCCCACCCTGTAAACAGGGAAGAAACAGTGTTATAACTGTGATGACATGTGAAGGTGTTCACATGCATGGCTTTAGGTCCAATGAATACTATCAAGTGTTCATAATTCAGAACAAAATTCAACACAGTTAATTTAATTTCATGAAACATGAATGATTACTGTATATGTATTGTTGGTAATGAGAAGAAAATTACATAAAACAAAACTGTGACCAAAACAGTGATTCCTATAAACTGCTGACAAGCTTTCACTGAACATGTGACCACAACTGTGGGTGTTAACATTTCAAGATTAAGTCATCACCACTTCTATGAAGATCTGATCCCAAAACATGAAGTTGGAAACAGGGAAGTAAGGATATTACAATGCGTTTAAACAGTACTGGGTATCCCTCTTTTTCTAAGAGATAAAAAGTGCATGTCCAAGAACTAAGTGATGTCCAAGAACTACTTATGTTTTTCTTTTCAAGGTTTTATTTTTTTCTGACAGTTACATTATAAACCTGGATCTTTTATCTGCTAAAACACCTCATATCATATTGTTGTTCTTTGCGACTCCCACGTCCACTAGTACGCACAGGTGGGCTTTTATATGTATGACCACTTTCACCCCTGCCATGTAGGGAGTCATACTCCGTTTTCAGGAGGGCTCATGTCATGTTGAACGAGACAGAAGTCTCAATGCTTACTGGCCTGTGCACCAGTGAGTCACAGAAAAGGAGGTGTAATTAAATGTTACCTTGAGAACTTTGTCCTGCAAGAAATCTGCTGCTGAGAATCGCTCCGATGGATGCGTGGGCTGGTCTGTGATGGACTGACGAAGATGAGCTTCACACACCCACTCCAACAATACTGACAGCATGTCATACACCGGACTGCGTAGTGCCTGAGAAAAAGCGATACACTGCAACTGATCCTTTCAAGACTGCTACCTCTAGACATCTCAATACTTAACACTGCATCAATATTACTGGGCTATAAATTTATTACATCAGTTTCATAAACATGACACTGGTTGCCCATAACAAAGAAGAAAATGTCGTTTGTGTTTTTCCGTTCAATGCTTCAAATGACTTTAAATCCGTTCAATGCTTTAAATGACTGTAAATAACTAATTCACATATCAGGTGTGATACACAGGTTCACACAAATTGAAAACAAACAGGATATAACATACCAAATGACACACCAAGTCAATTTCACATTGTTTAATATTTTTCAAAATTTTCACCAAATTCAAACAAGAAAATGGTTCTGTCCAAATAAAGTTCAAACACACATTTTGTTTTTGGTGTAGGTTTGAGAGTTTGGAAAATGTTTATTTATAGCAGACATTCATGAACATGGCCAATAAAATGATGTCTGCTGACATATCTTTAAGTTTCTACAGTTTGAAAACTTTCTGTACTTTTTCTGGAATTTAAAAAAAATTTTTTTTTTACTACATCCAACACAATTTCATCAGTGTGATATTATTACTTTATTACTTTTGTTCTTATTGTTTCAATCAGCTTACAGCATGCCTGAATGAAAAGTTCTTGTTGGTGCAACTTTGTGATGAGGCTATTCCAGCTCTGCATTTATTCCTTTTTCCAACTAGAGAGAGAGAGAGAGAGAGAGAGAGAGAGAGTGTGTGTGTATGTGTGTGTGTGTGTGAAAGTGTGTGTGTGTGCGTGTGTGTGTGTGCATGCATGTGCATGCATATGTCAATTTCTGACAAGAATCTGTGAGTATTTTTTTGATACCCTCACATAGTTCTTCCAGACTGCAGACTTTCTCAACATGTTCCTAGCACTACACCAGCAATCTCTGTCAAGGCAATGCTGCAGCGCTACAATTAGTGCTGTGCTACAGAGAGGACTGGCAGCACTATGTTACCTTTGTTTTGTGCTGTTTGGAGGACCTCTCCTCCGGTTCCTTGCTGTCTCTGCCGCTCTTTGTCGCCCTCACCGCCAGCTCCAGCTGCTGTGTGTTCACCTCTCCGTCCCTCTGCCGCTGTGCAAACTCCTGTTTCTTCTGAAATACATGCATGGGCTAGTTTATTTATTTCTGCCGCTGTGCAAACTCCTGTTTCTTCTGAAATGCATGCATGTGCTAGTTTATTTATTTCTGCCGCTGTGCAAACTCCTGTTTCTTCTGAAATGCATGCATGTGCTAGTTTACTTATTTCTACTGCTATGCAAACTCCTGTTTCTTCTGAAATGCATGCATGGGCCAGTTTATTTATTTCTGCCACTGTGCAAACTCCTGTTTCTTCTGGAATACACATGTGTGCTAGTTTCTTTATTTCTACTGCTGTGCAAACTCCTTCATGTCTTTTTCTTTTCTTTCTTTTATCATGTGCTTGTTTAACTTCATTTTTTCTCCTTTTCTCTCATATCCTTCATGTTTTTGGGTTTTTTTTTATCATGTGGTTCTTTAACTCTGATGATTTCTTGATATGATTCTTCTTCTTCTTCCTCTTCTTTGTTAGTGGGCTGTGACTCCTACGTTCACTCTTGTACACGAGTGGGCTTTTACATGTATATCTGGTTTTACCCCAGTCTCATAGGCAGTCATACCTGGTTTTTGAGGGGGTGCATGCTGGGTATGTTCTTGTTTCCATAACCCATTGAATGCTGACAAGGATTACAGAATATTCAACATGCTTATTTGATCTTCTGCATGTGTATACACACGAAGCGGTCTCAGGCACGAGCAGGTCTGCACATAAGTTGACATGGGAGATCGGAAAATCTTCTACCTTTACCCACCAGGCGACATGAACGGGATTTAAACTCACTCAGATTGAAAGTCCGACACATAAAACCACCTGGCTGTTGCACCCATCAAAATAGTTGTTAGTACTGTCTTCATGGCTGTGCTGTTCATGTGAAATAAATAAATTAATAAATATATTTCTCACACACACACACACGCACACACACACATACACACACAATGTGAACACACACTACCTGAAGATTTGAGAGCCTAGCCTGTAGACTTGTGTTCTGTTTGCTTAATTTCTCATTCTGGGTCTGGGATGCAGTTACCTGAAACAAAAACATATTTGCATTATTTCTGCCATTGTCAGCATACTCAAACAGTTTTGTCTGATCTTCGCTGACCCATGAAAGACACGCCAGAAATGTGCAAAACTGACCCTAAATTCTGTTCTCATTCTTTTTACTCACAAGCAATCAAGCAAAAACACATCCAGGGATTAAGGCTGATTTCATTAGCATCATGATTCTCCACACACAAAAAAGCAGAATCAACAATGTTCAACAAACTTGCTCAATCCTTTCTATGCATATTTGACATGTGAAGCTTCCACAAGCAACTGCCACAGCTCTTTTTGTTATGCTCAGATTTAATGCTGACTCCCATCTCAGATGAAACAGTCAACAGGGATAACCATCCACAGAAAGTGGAAGGGGGGGACACTATACTAACCACCAGAACAACATGTCATGTGAAAATATACAGGTGGTACGAACTTTTTTAACAGATTTTCACACCAACAAATATTGTGCTTTAAAATAATCTGCACACATCAGATTTCTATTACTGATGTGAAAATAACAGTCATTGTTGTACTTCAACAGCAATTTCTTTCACCATGGGTGCCTGACTAGGTACTGGGTGAACAGGGATAACTGGATGATGCAAAGCAAGCAGTCTGCAATGGCTCGCTAAGCCTGATTAACAGTACTCTTGCACTCCAGTTACAATGCAGGAGCTGCACGTAACAGTTTTGTAATCTATCACCAGCAGAAAAATTCCCACATCTCAGACTGCATATGCAGTCCTAGAATAAACAAGCGCTGTGCAAGGTAGGACTAGATATACAGTCCTTAGAAAAGAGTTAGGACAACAACAAAAAAACCTCAATCCACAGAACAGTTTAACGGTCAACCAAGAAAACTGCACAGAAATGAGATCATACTATCCCATTTCAAAGACGAGACATTCTCACCTCTTTTTTATTCTCACCTCTTTTTTTAGTGTATCATTTGCCTGCTTCATGGTCTCAAAGTTTTCCTTCAACCGTTTGTTTTCTTTGTTCTTCTCTTTCAATGCTTGCTCAAGGTAAGCAATCTGATTGAGGAATTTCTGAAAGTCAAGCAAAAACACACATATGCATCATCATAGTTAACCACACGATGTCCAACCACAGTTCAAAACTGCTGATATAACTCTGAATTCCTGGTCTGTAGTGAATTTGTACAACAAACTGCATACACAATTAAAAATTCTTTTAATTGCAAAACGCATATATTTTTTTTTCTGCTCTCATTATTCAGAACTAAAACTAATAAATAACAACAGCAACAATTTTTCTACAACAGAACTGTTTCAATTCATTTCTGAAAACTGTCAAGGTCTAAACCATGCAATTTCATTGGTAAACTACTTGCTATCTAACCTGCCTGGCAATTTCACATGACAGACATTGTACGCCTGTCTTGTTTTGCAAATCAGAATGGGAGAAAAAATGCTGAAATATAGTTATGTCTGTGTAACATGTTGTGGATGCACAGACGGAAGGACTAAAGTTAACTTACTGAAATTTTTTTTACTTGAACTAAGTTATACAATAACAAATAAACTGGAGCATCGGTCGTTGGCTGGATCACCAAGTAGAAAGCCCATACTCAAAGAGCATTAGCCTCTTGACTGCCTTGCCCGTAGAATTCAGGACCATAGTGACATCACTGATGTGACATCAAAAGAGAGGAAATAACTGTGGAAGGCTGAAAATTCACACATTTGATCAAGAGTGATATATCTCTAGACCATTTCTCACTTTTTGGATGATTGTTCTGGATATTGTTTTATGACTTGAAACACCACTTCTGCTGTTCTTTTCCCCCATGGCAGTCAAAGGGTTAATACTTGACTATACATGCAGCAGCTATGCATCATAGCATGAGTGTAACAGAACAGTGTTAAAGTCTGTCAACAAATGCTAGATAGTGACCTGCTGGACAGCTGCTATCTGCTGCCTGGCCTGGTGGTCTGTGATGGTCTGCAGGTTGCTCTGGGACACACTCAGCATGCGTTCCCTTTCCTTCAGCTTCTGCTCCCGCTCATACAGCAACTGGTTCTCTTCCTACACACACAGCCAGTTAGAAACTTGAACTCAGGGATAAATGTAGCCTGCAGCACTGCATTTTATTGTATTGTGTTGTACTGCACTATATTGTGTTGAACTGAATTGTATTGTACTGTATTGTATTGTATCAAATCATTGCATCATATGGTTATACTTTTTGTCACAAAAGATTTCTGTGTGAAATCCGGCTGCTCTCCCCTTTGGGAGGGAGCACCACAATGCAGCGCTGCCTGGTTTTTTTGGGGGTGGGTGGGTGGGTGGGGGAGGGTTGTTGTTGTCTGTCTGCGCATGTATTCGTTTTCCTATCAAAGTGCAATTTTTCTACAGAATTTTCCCTGGGACAACCCTCTTGTTGCCATGGGTTCTTTTAAGTGCAGTGAATGTATGCTGCACATGGGACCTACGTTTATCTTCTCACCTGAAAGACACACCTGCATATATTTTCTGACAAGTACTGGGCATGTAACATAGGGAAGAAGTCAATCATAGGAAACCTGTCAGTGGATGAGTCCTGAAATCAGTGCCAATCTGGGTAAAAGCTTACTGGTGAAAATGACTAACCAGGGCAAAATTCAATCCTAATATCAGTGTATATGAGTGCTTGTGTGTGTGTACATAAAATCATACACAGTGTTTGCATGCTTCATGTGTATTATATAACATGTTGTTGTACAAACTTTCAACTTTTCACTGATGGCTTGCAGCTCCTCATATATGCCGTTGAGGTAGTCCTGGCTGGGGGGTTTGCCTCCATTTCCTTCTGCTCAAACAGAGAAACAAACATTCATCTGAAAAAACAAAAACAATAAATCGGAACCAACATGACTGTATGTATAGGTTTGTGCACAGTTTCAGTTTCTCAAGGTGGCGTCATTGCCTTTGAACAAATCCATATATATGTTACACCACAACTACTAGGCAGATGTCTGACAGCAGCATAACCCAACGCACTTGTCAGGCCTTGAGTGCAGGCATGTAATTATATTTGTGTACCCATCAGTGGATTTCTTCAACAGAATTATGCCAGAGGGCAACACTTTTGTCGCCAGTGTTCTTTTGCAGTGCGCCAAGCGGATGTTGTATATGGAACCTTGGTTTATCGACTCATCCAAATGACTAGATGGTCAGTTTGATTTTCCAGTCAAACACAAAAGAAAGGGCCATAGCGGGATTCAAACCCAGACCTTCATGGACACTATGCTGGCAGATGAGCATCTTATTCATTCTGCCACCTTCCTCCTCCTTTGTGCACAATGTGGGAGTGATAAAAACCAGTTACGATCTCCATGCACCCTAACTCCCCCCCTCCGGCCCCTTTATTGTTTTAATCTTTCTGTCTGTTTTGGAGAAATAATGCTAGTTTGTATGGTTTTGGACTTGTTACATTTGTGATTAGTGCACCAATGTATATACATTTTAATCACTGTGAAAACTGTATAAAGCCTGTTCTTCTGTGTTCGGGAGCAAGCTACAATTTCAACATTTGATTCATTCATGTAGCTTATAAACCTAAGAGTATGTTTTTCAGGATTGACAAAATGAACATGCTTCATGCTGCATAACAGGAATAAGAGCTGTGAAAAGATCAACACCTACTGACCCAAGTTGAAGCTGACTTCTATCTTTCCTCTCCGTTTTCGCCCCTGGGTTCCTTTCCTGGCACGTGCAGCTTCTCTCCTGTGGGCAGGTGAGAAATCAGTGGGACTGTCCGAGTCCAACACCTGCCCTTGCAGGCCTGCAGAGGGGGAGCCCATGATGGGAGTCACAGCTCCCTCTGTCATTCAGCAAACAGGGAAACACCGTGTCATTTATTTTTTCTTTAAATACAAATATTCAGTTTCAGAACAGCTCAGTTAGTTATTCGAAAATTCAAATATGCACTATGTGAGTCTCCTTTCAATGAAACTTTAAAAAAAACCTTATCTAATCTATTTATTTTTGGCATAAACGGGATACAGCAACTGTCAAATGCAACTCTCTATGGTACAACATATCATTTGTTCAGAGTTTATGGCTGCAAACAATCACTCATCATTGACAAAAAACAAGACTTGAGTACCGTTGCAGAACACTGTAAAAACAACATGTACAGACATGTTTATACACACACACACACACATATATATATATATAAATATATAAGTATACATGTGCATCTGCAATTATATATATAAACACACTCGCATACACTAAGTATCTCACTTCATCTTTCTCTCTCTCTCACTCTATCTTTTCCCCCCGCCCTGCAACTCCCCCCCCCCCCCCCCCCCCCCCCCACACACAATACATAGATTTGGACAGAACTAGACTTTTGGAGACAGATGAAGAGAAACACTAAGACACAGGTGAGAGAGAATGAGACCAGAGATCAGAAAGGCAGGTAGGAACAGAGAAAGCACAGAGAGTGCATTCAAAAGAGAGAGAGAATGATGAGGAAGAGGATAGAGGAAGCAGGCAGATTCTTAACGATTTCCGATTATGGACAAGCTCCAGTTAAACCACATAACTCAGTCATCCAAAAGAAATGAAAATGTCAGGAAGAAACCATCCCCACAACATTCCCAGAATAATAATAAAACTGGTTTCTCCCTTACATACACAATACATGCACAATCACACACACACACACACATGAATACAAACATTCACACATGCATACACTGACACATACTGACAAGGGTACAAGGCAGACCAGGAATAATTCTTTCTCCTTACTGTGCTGTTGCAGCAATGACATTGCTGTCAAGCAATAATTCTGGGGGCTAAATCCACATTTCTTCCCCTCCACTTCTCTCTGTGACTGGCAAAGTGAGTATCCATGCCTTGTGAACACTACTCATTCTGTCTTGAGGAGGTAAATTGTGGATATTGCCATTCTGAGATTGCCAGAAGTATTTCATAATCAATAGAATTACCAAACTACAGCAGGCTGATTGGAGGTTGGTGATTACTTTATTAACTTGATTAAGCCTTTCTACCAATACATTCATTACATTGCAAAGAATATATATGCTAAAAATACACACATACATGGTGAGTTAATATACAGTATACATACACTCACATGTGCATGCACAGACACATACACTCACATGAGTGTGCACACACATATACACAAACACACTGACAGACATGTAAAGAGTGAACACACACACATTTACCCAAGTCACTTTCGTCTGAGTTGTCCATGAAAGCACAATCTGAAAATATGGGAAAACACATTACACATTATGGTTCAACACACATTCTGTGAGGTTCCTGAAAAAAAAGCTACATTAGTTTTATCTAACAGTACCTGGATTATTGACATTGTCACTGTCCATGATAATGGAACCTTGGCCTTTAACATGCATTCTCTCTCTCATCTGTCTTTCTGTCACAGAGACACTCAATATTTTGTGTTTATTTTCAAGGATGATTTTGGTCATACTTCAAGCAACAGAAGCATGTTCTAGACTTTTAAAACTCAGAGCTCACTGAATTGCAAAAACACAATAGGCACAGTCTACAAGTCCACCAGAACAATATCTTGAAGTATTTTTTGCAGGGCGACAAGTTAACTCATCACCATATATCTCTGCAGAAGAATGAGTAATGAGCTGTTTTATTTTCTTTAAATACTTAATTTTCAACAAAATTACTATGTCCAGGGTATTGTGAACCTAAAACTATATGAAGCAGTTAGAATGTGTGATAAATTCTTCACCTGTTTCCTAAGAAGGAAGACATGTTATTGTGTCATTTTTTTAAAGCAAAATAATTCAGTCAAACGAAGTAAGCATTAATTTATACATGTACGCTATCCTGCAATCAGGAATGGGTTAAACCATGCAACTCCAATGACCTTGCACTAAAGCTGTGGAATTTCCAAGTCTCTTGAAAAATCATTCTGACCTTGATCTTGGTTTACGTTTCCTCCCCTTCCCATCAGATACCCTATCACTGGCTGTGTATGAATTATCACACACACACACACACACACACACACAGACACACACACAGAGATTGATTGATAGATATTGACTGATTGATTGATTGACAAATGAAAGAATCGAGAAGGAGAGAGAGAGATGTGGCAAGACACAGACAGAAAGCAAGACAAGTGAACAGACAGACATGCAGAATGACAGAATCTGCCTTTGTTGGTGCTGTAGAAGTGTTATCTTCTGGAACACAGTTTCATTCTGGGATGATTCTGGGTTATTGAACTTATTCACTGTTCCTTGCAATACTGATGAAAACTGATGTACTGGTAGACTATTTAAACATGACTGCAATGAAACTGTTTTAAGAACTGATGACAAACATTCGGCCACACATACATACTGAAAATGCATCAAACAAAAAAACACACGCGCGCGCGCGCATTTGTAAAACTGGGAATCCTGTCCAGGCATACAAAACTTGACCAATTGTAATGCATGTCATGGGGACGTTTAATAGGCCCAGGCGATAAAGCCAGCGCCCCCCTAGTTCTACTACTACTACATCCACACACACACCGCGTTAGTTCTGTTAGTTTTATTCACCGGAAAGTATGAATTCTTCGTCATACTTTGCAATGAGGCAATAGGCCTATCCACAGAACACTCGTTTTCCACCACATCATGACAGTTTCCTGATTCACTTGTTGAGAAATGTCCTTCGACAATGCTGCGAAGAAATGCCAAGCGCTTCTTTCGATCTTGGAAAAATGGCATGGCGCCGACGGTACCCGTTAATTCGTGTTGTGAAACGTTGTAATATTCAACCCAGTGGCAATGATTTTACAGCTGTCGGGGAAAAGTTTTGACACTGAGCCATTGCGTTCTCATTGCATCGACTGTCGGCAGAAGCAAATCGTTAACTGCAAAGGTCGAGCACAGACTGAAATGTCCGCAGGACTAGTTTTAGATCTTATCTTGAAACAACAGTTTTGAAACGATGAGCGCTGACTTCATGTAGATCCACGGATGTACGTGAACCAGTCCATCTAGTTCGATTTTTTCCTTTTTTGTTTGTTTGTTTTCGTCACATTCGCCATAGAAGATCGTTTGTGTCCGTTAAATTTGAATTTCAAAAGTGTGGATCGGACAACAAATCACTGAAGAAAAGTTTTGCTTGGTTGGTTGGTTGGTTGGGGTGGTTTAATTGTTTGTTGTTGGTTGTTTTTTTTTTTACGTGTTCGAATGTTTAAATGGTACACAATTTGTGAACTCCATTGGTAAATTTCAGCTTTGAATTGCTCTTGAGGTTAACTTGAGTTAATTAAACCTACATGAACAGTCAAAACAATGTGTTGAACTAGACACGAAGCTGTGATCATACGATCCGTGGACACATACATGTCTGTGGTTTGGCCTTATAGGCTAATCGTCTTGACTTTAGATCTAGGCCTATGCCCTTCACATAATTTTTGCCACCAATGGATATTGGTTTTATTAACAGATGAAGTGTGGAATTTTTTCCCCTCGGTCTGCTTTTTCTGTTCAGCAGTGATGATTTTCCAAGCCAAATTATATATATATATATATATTATTTTTTTTTCCAGTTTATGAACTGATTTATTTTATTTTATTTTTGGCTCCGCATAATCTGCCTGTTTGAATGGGATTTCTGCAATGCCGCTCATTAGGAGTCTTCAATATGCAGCCACACCCCGGTTCGTGTGCTACAGTCAGCAGTCCTCAGGTACCAATGTGGCTATTTAGGTCTCCTGATCACCACACACCAGAGAAGACCGGGCCTACACTGCTGCCCAGTGGTGTTCCATAGTTCCTGTTCTGATTAAACGTAAGCAGGACACCACTTACTGAGCCTCCTACTAAAGATAATAATCTAATAGATGTGAAGCCATACTTAGTGACAGTCCCATCCAGAGTGAAGAGTGCTACTAATTCCCTCCAATGACAGCCCCATCACAGATCTGCCGACACTGAAGACCTTGATAGGAACTCACCACAGGCATGGAAGTGGGAAAGCATCGAAACTGTGGTTATGATAACACATCATGAAAGCCCACAGAATGCACAACCTTTTTTTTTTTCTTCACTGATGTTAAATGGGGATGATAAAAATACTGTTATATAGGTCCATGTTAGGTTGGGACTATGTCAGTATGAGACAAAGCTGCATTCCATAGGTTTCCTTTCATAACACATCCCACCAACAATCAGGACTGTGATATACAGACAGCTGCAGTGTTAGTCAGGAAAATGTGAGCAAGACTTCCAACAGTGCATCTGTGAAATGGATGACCCTTTACTGTGTGTCCCAGTCTTCCCATGTGAGCCCATAATTTACTCAATTCTCCGTGGGAGCAAGCCACAAGCTGAAAACACCCATCTCTGATGAAGCTCAAACTCTGTGTCCTCCTGATCAGTCTGCCCAGCTAACTACTTGGCCATGGTGGCCAGTGGACCCACACCTTTGTGTGGTCTTCCATAGAATGTTTACAGTACACTGGTCTGGTATATATGTCAGAAAAATTCTCATATCAGACCACATCTTTCCTTGCCACAGTCTCAGCATTCACTTTACACACACAAAAAAAAGAGAAAAAGAAGAAGGAAATAATGAACTATGTCTTCACATTTTTTGGGCAGGATTGCCAAAGAAAAATTGATAGAATAACTACACATGTACAATGGTATTTTACTGAACTGTTTGCCTAAAAAAACTAATTGAGTGACTACAATAACATTTTACTCGACTGTTTGTTTTTAATTGATCATAATAAGTTCATCCACTGATAACTTATTTTACTTTATCTGATTAATTATATATTTATAATTTAAACACTTATTGCTGATAGCATTTGTAGTTTCCTTATCATTTTTTGTGAATATTCATTGATAATTAATACCTACCTATTCATAACATCTTTTAACCAATGTGTGTGTAAGAATATGTGTGTATGTGTTTGTATGTACGTATGTATGTATGTATGTATGTATGTATGTACCTGTCAATCTATCTATCTATCTATACATATATATGTGTGTGTGTGTGTGTGTGTGTGTGTGTTCTTGATCATTCGCCATAAGGGGATGACAGGTCACTGCCAATGCCGGGAGTCCACAGGCTGCTTCTCAAACTCAACCTAAAAATTCCTGTGGACTTGATGGCATCACAGTTTCAGTTTCAGTTTCAGTAGCTCAAGGAGGCGTCACTGCGTTCGGACAAAACCATATACGCTACACCACATCTGCCAAGCAGATGCCTGACCAGCAGCGTAACCCAACGCGCTTAGTCAGGCCTTGAGGCCTTGGCATCACAACCAGGCTCCTGAAAACAGGTGCTGAGGAGATTGCCCCAGCCTTCACTCTGCTCTTCTGACTGGAAGCAGGCTCACATTGCACCTGTCTTCAAGAAGGGAGAATGCTACAAAGCAGAAAATCATTGTGAAATCTCTTTAACATGTGTAACCGGCAAAATAATGGAACAACCTGTCTTCAAGAAGAGAGAATGCTACAAGGCAGAAAATATCATCCAATCTCCCTTACATGTGTAATAGGCAAAATGATGGGGGCACATATTCACCAGCCACATCACGATGTACCTGAAGAGCAACAATACCCAGAACAGAATGGCTTCAGAAGAGGACAATCCTGTGAGACAAAGCTGCTCGGCTACATTGATGAAACCACATTCTAGCTGGAAAAAGGGAACCAAGTAGACATAATTGTCCTCCACTTCTACAAGGCCTTTGACATGGTCAGCCATGTCCTGCTTGTTCACATATTACAGCGCTAAGAAATTAGAGGTCGGCTAAACACCTGGATTAAAAACTTTCTTGAGGACAGGCAACAAGCAGTTGTGGTGGAGGGAGTTGCCTCAGAATACATACCAGTCAACTCAGGTGTTAGTGTTCGGTTCTCAGCCCGTCTCTTCCATCTCTGCAACTATGACCTCCCAAAGTCCATCAAATCTGAGGCCAGATGATCTGCAGATGACACCATGTGTAACAAAGAAGGTAGCCAACCAGCACATACTCCAAGACCTTGTTTCCTTTATTATCTATGAGAAACAGTGGCCATGCAATTCCACCCGTCTTTAGAAGTGCTCCATCTTGAGTGTCAGTCGAAAGAGAAATATAAAGTACCAGACTACCAACTCCATGGCCATCCACTGGAAAAAGTCAACACCATAAAATACCTTGGTGTGAACATCCAAGATGACCTGCGCTGGGGATCCCACATCAACTCTACAACCAATAAAACCAACAAGACCCAAGGCTTTCTCTGGTGCAATCTCAAGATAGGAAACAAGAAGACAAAGGAAACTGTATGCAAAGCCCTTGTTCGACCTGTCCTTGAGTACATAGCCTCTGTGTGGGAACTCTATACAGCCAGTGACATCCAGGCCATCGAAAAGGTCCAGCGCCGAACAGCAAGATGGGTCACCAACCAACATCAACAGATGTCATGTGATGTCTTCATCCTTAGCTCCCTCAACTGGCACCCCCTACAAGCCAGATGGAAAAAAACACGCCCGGAGATGTTTCATAAATAAAAATTAAATTGCACCATGGTATCATGTCCATAAACTCAGTCTGCCAACCAAGACCATCAGACAGCTGGCTGAGCTCCAGAAAAACAACAACACCTGCAACTGTAATATCCCTGCCGGCAAGACGCAGTACAGACAGATGACTTTCTTTCCCCGCACCATCCCGGAATGGAACACACTGCCCCAGAAGGTTGTCACAGCCGATTCGCTGGATTGCTTCAAGTCCAAATTGGCGTCTTGTCTGTGACACAACAGATTAAATTTACCCCCACTCCCCTCCCCTTCTGTTTATTTGCCCCCACCCTGCATCTTCCAGCATGCACCCCCTCCCCCTCCCCTCCCCCTGCTAAATTGCGCCCAACAGCGGCCTCCCACAAAACGACAGTTCCATCAACATATTGATCTTGGTTGTCAGTGGAAGAAGAACACAGTAAAGACTCTCTCTCTCTCTCTCTCTCTCTCTCTCTCACACACACACACACATATATATATATATATATCATATACACGCATACACACACACACGGGTAAATTTGAAGTCAAGAGCTCAGTTTTTAGTCAGCTTTTGGCAGAGACAATAAACTAAAAAAGAAAGAATTCACTTACTTTGATGTCAGAAGTGGAAGATAATGGCGATTAAAATTCAAAATCAGTCGCTCTTTGTCTTAAATAAAGTAATATGTGGAATCCGAGTCTGATTCGGAGTATTTTCAAGTTTCAACACGTTGTGAATGTGTGTTGAAATTTAACACTGCGATGTTAACAAGTGACAAACATGCTATAACAATAATTCAAAATCGATCAGCACAAAAATTAGTACTAAAATTGGAAACAAGAACTGACTGTTGCTTCGACAAACTCCTGTTGGTTGGTTATTGTTTATAAACAGCAGACAATCGCCATTTTCAAACAATCTTTCAGCTAAAGCTACCATTCTGAGCTAGCCTAAAGCTAACAAGTCAACTCAAAAAACCTATCGAAACATTACCCGTTCTTGAACACGATATGGTACAGACGTGGCACCACAGACCTCTGATTTATACATGTGCTGGCTGATATAACTACTACTACTACTACTACTACTACCACTGTTGTTGTTGATGCTGCTGCAACAACTACAACCATCAATTATTTCTAGCACTTATCAAGAATCATTTAGATCGGGTAAGGGGGGGTGGGGGGGCAAAACAAAACACATTGAACTCAAGTCAAATGCGTTTCACAAGAAAAGAAAAAAGACAATGCAGAGTACTTATGATAATTACACACACACACACACACACACACACTTAAGACTGTTGAGAAAAGCTGGAAGGATGGACTCTTTCATAGACACAGTGTCCCAGTCATGTAAAAGACGGTTTGCTCAGAGAAAGTATGTGCTAATTAAAAATGAATCATGCATGGCAACTGTTAGTTTAATTTGCTTAACACAAAAAGTGTTGGAATGATTTTTTTTCTTTCTTCTTCTTTCCGGTTATTACACGATTAGCATCTGCTTCGTGATTATCCTTTTTGGAGGTATGTAGATGCATTTCTAAGTCACTTGTTTCCATGTCCCACTGAACTCTGATATATGGATTACAACTCATGGTGCATATCTACATTTGATATTGTGCATGTGTATACAAACGATTGGGGTTTAGACACTGGCATGTCTCCTCATCTGATGACCTCGGAGAACGGAAAAGTTCCACCCTCAGCCCACAGGATCCTCACTCTGAAAGTCCTGTGGTATGTTAATTGCAACGAGTCATGAAAACGACGGTGACCGTGCCGAAACGCACAGATCTATTTTTAGATCAGTGGCCGAAACGGACCAAAGTTGTCGAAAGCCAGACCTTGATTCCGATTCCTAAACGGTTCAATGACAAAATTTTCGTCTGCAACCCATGTCAGTGCGAAGGCGACGTCATTTTTATTATTGATGTACTTGGGATTTGAATGACATGGCAGGAGTGTGGAGAAGTTTATCTTTATTCATTCGAGGTGGTCTGTCTTATTCCACAGGGGTGAATATCACAGGTAATGTTATCTTCACTTCTTTTTTCTTTTCTTTTTTTTTTTGTCTCTCCATTGCTGTGTGCAGATAATGCACATCAGTTCATCTAAGATCTGGATGCATATCAGTTGGTGCACAACTTGTGATGCATGGGCAGACATAGGACACATACATGTAGATTTAACAATATCTTCCTCTGTTTGGCAAAACTAGTACACAGAATGTGCAAAATGATAAAAAGTCAGTTGCAAATGTACGCCTGCCACAACAAAAAACCCACACCCCGAACTTATGTCAGAATATAAAATCACACACACACACACACACACACACATATATATATATATGTGTGTGTGTGTGTGTGTGTGTGTGTGTGTGTGTGTGTGTGTGTGACAACAGGAGAACAGTACATCCAACATGTTTTATGCACAATGTGTGTGTGTGTGTGTGTGCAAGCAAGAGCGAGTGGAAGTAAAGTCAAAAGAACTTTGTTTACTCCACTAGAGACAATTAAAAGTAAACTGTATGCTGGTCTAAATTACCCCAGGGTGAATAGACACTAAACCATTGAGAAGAAGAATATTGAAAAGTAAAAATACACAGTGTATGATGTTACTCATGTGCCAAAAAAGATTATCAATAAGAACATAACAGAGTTAATATTTACACATACATTAATCATGGCAACAGTCATTCATGATTACATTTATAGCTTTTTAGTATATATACCCACATGCTACACTTCTCTTTCTTTTTTCTTTTTTTTTCCTTTCTTTTTTCATGCACAAATTAATGAATACATGTATGCAAGCTTGCATGGTATGTGCACACGTAAACACCAGGTCAGCAGTGGTCAGAACAAGACAGTGGTCAGCAGTGGTTAGTATCAGCAGTGATCAGTGGTGGTAAATAGCGTTGGTCAGTGGTTGATGATGGTCAGTGGTCAGAAGTGGTCAGTGGTTGGCAGTGGTGAGTGATTAGTGGTAGTCTGTAGTGGTCAGGACATCATAATAATGTGCAAACATGATAACACAATGCAACCTGAAGACTTTTGCATTAGAGGTCACAGGTCAGTAATGGTCAGTAGTGGCAAGAAATGGTCAGTCATGGCCAACAGTAGTCAATAGTAGCCAGCTGATGGTCAAACCCTATCAAGACGACCAAATAATACGTATCATCATAAAGTGATACAAGCTGAACTCTGATAGTGTATAACAGTGGTCAGTTGTGGTCAAGCAGTGGTCAGACACCTGCTACAACATGATAATGGAAAGATGAAACAGAATAATGCAGTCTGAGCACTTTTGGGTCATAGTCAGCAGTGGTCTTGGACCTGGGGGAATATAGATGTTGGGGAACACAGACCTGGTTGAAAGAAAATTTGGGGGAACATAGACCTGGGGGAACATAGACCCAGGGGAACATAGAGCTTGGGGGACTTAGACCTGGCTGAAAATTTTGGGGAATATAGACCAGGGGGAACATTGAGCTGACCCCCAGTAGCAGGACTGGGGGGAGGAAAATCATGCAGTCTGAATTTGCAGAGTGTTTATGGTTTTGACAACTTGTGAACATTTTCACCTTTTGAATAAACACTGTTAGTCAGTTAATTACAATCTCAAGAAACTTGGTGGTATGTTAAAAGCCAAGTGAATGTTGGTCTTAACAGAGACATATGTTGCTGGTCTAAAAACCTTAAGACAACTGGAACAACTATCATTACGACTATATAAACAGCAACCATGTACCTGTAGAGCGTATGTTACATCGTCGCTGTGTGTATAATCCTAATGACTTCAGTTCCGGTTGTCCCTGCAGAAGGCTTGTGATTTTCGCGCTTATGTGCATTTGGAGAAAATCCACGCTGCCTTTATTTACAGAGCAAATTGGATGATAGGGACAATGAGTCTTTACATTGGTGCAACATTCACGTCTTTTGATGATTTTCTTAAGGCATTTAAAGCATACTGTGAATCCACTCATCAAAAATTTGTTATCGGTGGATCCAAAAAATTAGAAACTGCGATCAAGCACAAGAAACAGGAACATTCCATCAAAAAAGCATCGTTACCAACAGATCGTATCGTGTATGCCTACATACAGTACCGTTGTGTTCGACAAGGATTTTATCAGACATCTACAAAAGGAATCAGGAGAACATCGTATGTTAATTCGGGGCAGTTTAATTTCATTACACGCCACACGTGACTGAAGATGGCATGCTCGCATTGTTCACTGCACGATGACACCTCGATGATTATTTACACGAAGAAGCAGTTTCTGTTTTAACTTTGTACATAGACAGAAGAACGATCATGCTAACTTTTTGTAATATTTACAGTGTACTCTGTTGCTTTTGCAAAGCAGTGAATGATAGATACTGATAGCTTCATGAACGAAAATGCAAACCACTTAACAGATGGTTTCTTTGTCACTTGTTAAAAGTTTAATTTTTTTGGTTGAGATTACTGATAAGTATTTCGTTTGGGATAAAAGTGTTTTCTTTCTTCATTTTCCCCAGTTTGATATCATTTAATTTATATGTTTATTAACCATTGGGATAACCTGATTTTTCTCCTTTTTTTTTCTTTTTCCTACAAATATTTAACTGTGTGTACACCCAGTCCCATAACAGTTACACACACTTTGACTAAAGTAAATCCTCTTTCTTCATTTTGTCAGTTATTAAAATATTTACTAGACTAATAAAAAATAAACAAAGGTTTATGACAATTTTTTTACAAAACATTGAAAAGTTAAGATTTCCACTACTGATATAGTGATTAACTGATTATTAATACTTGATTTCTCACTTGATTTAGCTTAAGTTATTGTTTTTTTTGGGTTTTTATGTTGTTTTTTTTTTATACTTTAATCAGTTTAATGGGGGATTTTTTATTTGCCTGATAGTATTAACAGTTCTTTTTCCTGTTTCTTATATTACTGATACAGTGATAGTCATACTCAATAGTCCATGAATAAGTAGGCATCATCATGTATTCTTTTTATAAAATGTTTTAAGATCTGCCCTGTTAAATTACCTTTGTCAAAAGAAAAATATTTGTCACTTTCTATTTGTGCATGTGAACAAAAAATGAAGTGTCAAAATATAATACATTTTTGTTTTCCAGAACAAATAGGGCAGGTTGCCCAGCTATTATGTATGTACGAGGTTATCGTGAAAAAGGAGTGTTGGAAGTGAAAAAACTCATTACAGAGCACAACCATCCCATTGGACCAGATGTTTCCTATCGAAAAGGAGTGGGTAGGCTGAAAGACAAAATATTCAATAAGTCTGTGGGTGGCGGTGACACTGCTGGTGCTGAGAACAGCATGTTGAAAGATGATGGGAAAGTGGTGGATAGTTCCCAAAATGAGAAAAGGTTGGATTCTGAAAATGGAGAGTCATCTGCGACACAGGAACAACGTAAGACTTTAAAATTTCACTTTTTACAGCAATTGAAATTTTGATTTAGTGAGATACAAAATACTACTAGTATGGTATTCATTTAAGAATGTGTAGGATGATATAGTGATTGTCACTATAAAATTTCCTTATACTTTTTAATTTTATTTTACAGTAATACCTTGCATAACTGTAGTGTAGTATTAGTCATGTGCATTGTTAGGAAGATTTCAAATTTCTTTAATACAGTGTGGACATGTTTTGACTTAGCCAGTCGGTGACTTAGTTGAGTTAATTTAACTCATTCACTTTTCTTCTATTTCAGAAGGTAGTGGTCGAGCTGTTGGCCTTGTAGAACTGCAGAACATGGTGAAGTCTGTGATCCCTCCTCTCACCACCCAGTTACACAAGGGGCAGACAGGACGGATTGGAATCATTGGTGGTTGTCAAGAGTAAGTGGTTTTCAAAAGCAAGACATTGATAATTGAGATGGCAATTATTTCCATATTTGTCACTGACTGTCAAAAGAAGAAAGCATGATTTCTTTGAAAGTCTGGTAGTAGTGTAATTTACTGTCCAACTGGTAGATGTACTTACTATCCAACTTTCATTTATGATTTGCTGTTTACTTTTACAAGTTTTAGCCATTTGCATTTTTCATTACTGAGAACTTTAGTGAATATATATAAGTTATTTGCTTTAGTACAGTTCATTACGTATGGGTATGTTCTGTTCAGTTTCTTATACTTTGGTACATGGAGTGAGCTTTTAATGATTTGAGCTTTGTTTTGTTTGTTATTTCTTTTTCTGGCCATCAGAAAATGCCTTTACAATGTTCGGATTGTTTTGTTTTGGTTGGACAGGTACACTGGTGCACCATATTTTGCTGCTATCTCAGCTCTGAAAGTGGTGAGTTCTTACATATATATATATTAGCAAAAACTCCCTGAATGGGTTTTGAATGCTTACACTGTTACAGAAGAAAAACATCACAAAATGTGATCGGGTATTAATCCTGAAGGCTAGAGTAGAGAAACTATGGACGGAAAAAGCGGGGTATTAATCCTGAAGGCTAGAGTAGAGAAACTATGGACGGAAAAAGCGGGGTATTAATCCTGAAGGCTAGAGTAGAGAAACTATGGATGGAAAAAGCGGGGTATTAATCTTGAAGGCTAGAGTAGAGAAACTATGGACGGAAAAAGCGCGGGAATAGAGGAGCTATTTTGGAAAGGGGAAGGTTTTATGTTAAACATCAAAATTGATAATCAGTTATTAATAATGTTAACAGCTAAGCTGAAATCACAGTTGTTTCATTAATGATTTTATAATTTGTTGCCCGGGAATCCTCAGGGCTTTCCTACTTCAGTCACCTCATTCTTATTTTCATCAAATTCATGTAAATGGATATATTATCATTTCTCCATTTCTTTTTGGGTGAACCAACACATTTACTGTGTGGTTGCTGTTTTCTCTCCAGTGGCATGTGGTGTGTTGAATTCATGTGAGTTAGTTCCCTTTTCAGGGAGCTGACCTTTCTCACGTGTTTTGCACAAGGGATGCGGCCCCTGTTATCAAAAGCTACAGTCCGGAGCTCATTGTTCATCCTATTTTGTGAGTAGCTGAGAATTCAGCATGATGTAGACGTACGTTCATTATGGGTTATTTTGTTTTGTTTGTTTAAATAAAAAAATAATTACAAAATTATTCAGTTCCTCTCTTCTGTGGTGGCAAAATCTTATGAATATTGAAGTTGCAAATTTCCTCTGTTTTATAGGCAGTATTTATTCATTCTTTTCTTGATTTTGATTGAAACAACATACGTATTCTTTTCAAAAAAGAATTTGTATATCTGTATTTGTTGCACATGTACATATTATTGTTATCAAAAAGCCACTCTTACAAAACTGTGTGTAGCCTTCTTTACTGAGAAACTGGTTTTGTACAAAATTATTAGTTTCCTCTTTTAAATATATTCAGAAAATATTGGGCATTTTGTGTACTATTTTCTTTTTATATTTTTTTCAGAGACCGGGAGAACGCAGTTTCTGAGTTTGAGAAATGGTTACCACGTCTCCACACACTGGTTATAGGTCCCGGGCTGGGAAGAGATCCAGATATTTTGAAAACTGTTTCGGTAAGTCGGCAGTAGGCATACCTGTTAGATTTTGAAAAATAAAATCATTAAGCTCTTATGGTGAAGAAAAATGAAAAATTAGATAAAAAAAAAAAAAAAAAAAAAAAAGCAACAAAAAACAACAACTTGATTTGATAAACAAGGTAATTTTACAAACTGTGAAATGTAATGGAAGAGAATCACAAACAAAACATTAAATTTTAATGTTTGATGTGTGTCAAATCAATACAGTTCATGTACTGTCAAAAGAAAGTGATATTAGAAAAAAACAATCAAAATATATCCTTTTTCTTTCTTATGTTGTCTTTTTTTTTCTTGTGAAAAAAAGTCCCCCCAGAACCCTTGAGAAAAAAAAAAGAAAAAAAAAATGAATTGTATAATTTCATGTTGTGTTTGAGTTGGTTGCTTTTTGAGATTGGTAAAATATACACTTATATGATGTGCCTTCTTCATAAAGTGGAAATTATTTGATTGACTTTGTTTGCCTATCTCAGTGTATGGCCCCATTCCCTTACTGGTAGATTCCTAGTTTGGCACACCAAAGGGGAAATTATTTGATTGACTTTATTTGCCTATCTCAGTGTATGGCCCCATTCCCTGACTGATGGATTCCTAGTTTGGCACACCAAGTACTTGTGTTGTCCACTTGTGTAGAAAAGACGCCTCTCAATTAATGAAAGAAATGTGCGCAAAAACTACGAAGTGATGATAGATTGTGCAGACTTCTTAGCTTCCATAACTAGTGGGCATGTTATAAAGTCTTGTATGTGATTGCCTGCAGTCTGTTTTCTTGGAAGCAGTGTGCAGAGTGTCTTTCAAGTGCACAGCATTCAGGTCTTGTTGCCAACACTGAATTACCATCCTCATCATGGAATTTTGAAAGCAGCTTCGAGTATGGATAAAGTTTTAATGAACTAATGAAGAAAAAGCAAGAACCTGCTCCCTGAAAAGGCTAAGCTGTATTACTTGTAATGCTTAAACGGATAAAAGATTTGAATAGAATAGTCTTTTATGCACTGGAGTAGTTGTGTGAAGAATCCTTCTCTGCAGAAATTGTTTGTTTAAATGAATGTTCTTGTACGTTTTCAGACTGTTATCAACAGTGCAAGGAGCAGAAGCATTCCACTTGTGGTGGACGCTGTAAGTTGATTGAATTTTTTTGTTGTCATTTATTTATTGCTGTAAACTTTTAGGATACATTTTACAGTGTATGTTGTGCATGGATGTGTAAATGTATACATTATCCATGAATGCAAGTTTGTATTACTATTGGCACACACATTTGAATGTTAATGTGTGTGTGTATGTGTGTATTTATTGGCACACACATTTGAATGTTTGTACGTATGTGTGTGTGTGTAATGAGGAAAAAGTATCTGCAGGATATACAGCTATCCTTTGCTGATCTACAAGGTTCAGTCTCCTTTTGAGACCTTTCCCTGGGGCAGAAAGCTTATCATTCATTGTCACACTTTGTCTTCATAGTATGATAGATTATACTGCTAAGTGGATATTTGGCAGATTAAATAAACCCGTCTACAGCATGTTATAAATAAAAGTGGTCTGTGTTCTGCAAGGTCTTTTTTTTCTTTCTTAAAAAAAAAAAAAAAAAAAATTGATGGAGAAATGATTCCAGTGATTCTCTTTTATCTATATCATTAGGTGTTTATTCTGTTTGATGCCGATAAAGTTTTGTATTTGAAATTATGTTTAAAATTTGGAATGTTTGACACCATCATCTCATATCTTTGGAGACTGGCCTGAAGCCTGAAGCATTGTTAACAAGAAGCTGATAGCTTTCTCAGTCAGCAAGATAGTGGAAAAGGAGAGGGCTTGTGTTTGAGTTTCCCAAAACCATTTTCCTCATAAGATTATTCAGTCATGTTTGGTGTCATTGGAATGGTGTTTCAGTTAGTGTTTTTTGTTTATTATTTTTTCTTTGCTGTGGTGTGATGCTTCTACTTACCATAATGATATGGTTTTGATTCTTAAGGTTATAAATAATAGTAATGATGATATTTATATAGCACTGAATCTTGTGCAGAGACAAGAGACAGATCAAAGCGCTTTCGCACCAGTCATCCACACGCATGCGTGGTTACTGTTGTAGATGGAGACTATTGTGTTAAATTTTGCTTGCTGTTAATTTGTCAGCCTCTGCTGATTGAAGTATCTAGCAGTTAACATATATGATATAGGTATGTGTGTGTGTGCACCCACCCATGTGACCATGTTCACCAAAGGGAAAGTGGCAGAATGGACACGACTTTCATCTGCCGATACAGCGTCCATGAGGGTCTCAGTTCAAATTCTGCTCTCGCGTTTTCTCCCAGGTTTGACAGAAATCAGTCTGAGCATCCTATTCATTCAGATGAGACGATTAACCGAGGTTTTGTGTGCAGTATGCACTTGGTACACTGAAAAAGAACTCATAGCAACAAAAGTGTTGTCCTTTGGCAAAATTCTGTAAATGAAATCCACTCTGATAGGCACACATATATATGTGGTTCGTCCATCGGGATCGACGAGGACCATCTAGTCATCCTGGGGGTGGGTGGGTTGGGCTCTGTGGGTGCACAGATGACTGGTCAGGCCAGTCCACGCCCGGAAGGTTCTGACGCAGTGTGGACAGGGGATGGTGGCGGTTGTCGGGGACTTGCTGGCACTGCTTTTCCTGGCCTGTCTGCGTTGCTCTGCTGCAGCAGTTCTGTTCGCCTCACAGGATTTGGCGTCTTTGTGGACAGCTGAACACCACTTTGGTCTGTCCATTGCATTCAGCTCCCATGTGTCGTGGCTGATGTTGAAGGCCTTCAGAGAAGCTTTCAGAGTGTCTTTGAAGCGCTTCTTTTGGCCTCCATGGGAGCGCTTGCCATGTTGGAGTTCGCAGTACACCAGTCTCTTCGGGAGCCGGTGGTCTGGCATGCGAGCTACATGGCCTGTTCAGCGCAGCTGGGCCTGCATCAAGATGGTGTAGATGCTGGGCAAGTTTGCACGAGTGAGCACCTCTGTGTCAGGGATCTTCATTTGCCACTTTATGCTGAGAAGTTTTCTGAGGCATGTGGTGTGGAAGTGGTTCAGCTTTTTGGCGTGGTGTTTGTAGACCGTTCATGATTCACATCCATAGAGCAGTGTGGTGAGAACTATGGCCTTGTATACTTTGAGCTTTGTCTTCAGGGTGATGCCTCTCCTGTTCCAAACGTTCTTATGGAGTCTGCCGAAGGCAGCGCTGGCTTTGGTGAGTCTGGCATTCACCTCGTCGTCGATGACAACTGTGCGAGAGAGTGTACTGCCCAGGTATGTGAACTTGTCCACCGCATTCAGTCGTTGCCCGTTGATGAAGATGTTTTGGTTCAACGTAAGGCTTTCCTGGAGCTGGCTGGTGCATCACCTCAGTTTTGTGCTGATTGTGAGGCCAAAGTTGTCACAGGCAGCAGAGAACTTGTCGACGCTGTGTTGCATGTCAGCTTCAGAGGCTGCGTTGAGAGTGCAGTCATCAGCAAACAGGAAGTCGTTGATGGTGTCTGTCCTCACCTTGGTTTTTGCTTGAAGCCTCCTGAGGTTGAAGAGTGAGCCATCTGTGTGGTACCTGATGCCAGTGCCTACGTCAGCGTCTCTGAAGGCATCTGTCAGCATGGCTGAAAACATGAGACTGAACAAGGTGGGGGCAGGGACACACCCTTGCTTGACTCCGTTGGAGACAGGGAATGGTTCTGAAGTCTCTCCGTTGTCTTGGACTCGGGCCAGCATCCCATCGTTTAGTTGCCGTATGATGGTGATGAACTTTCTGGGACATCCGTACTTCGCCATGATTCTCCAAAGGCCATCTCTGTTAACAGTATCGAAGGCCTTGGTCAGATCGACATAGGTGGAGTAAAGGTTGGTGTTCTGTTCCTGACACTTCTTCTGGAGCTGCCTGGCAGCAAACACCATGTCGATAGTCCCACGTTCTTTCCGGAAGCCACACTGGCTCTCTGGTAGGAGAGCTTGCTCAAGGTGCACTATGAGACGGTTGAGTAGCACTCTGGCCAGAGTCTTGCCTGCAACGGACAGCAGGGATATTCCACAATGGTTGTCACAGGCCTGACGATTTCCTTTGCGCTTGTACAGGTGTATGATGGAAGCGTCTTTGAAGTTCTATGGAACTGCCTCATGCTGCCAGATGAGCTGGAACAGCTAATGAAGCTTCTCAGTCAGCGCCATACCACCTTCTTTGTAGACCTCAGCTGGAATGGAGTCTGAGCCAGGGGCTTTGCCATTGGATAGCAGACGGATAGCTTTCTGGGTCTCTTCCAAAGTTGGAATGGCATCCAACGACTCACTGACTGGCACCTGGGGGAGTCGGTTGATGGCTTCATCATTGATGGTGGAAGGGCGGTTCAGTACGCTGTCAAAGTGTTCAGCCCATCTCTCAAGGATCCCGTCCTTGTCAGTGATTAGGGCAGAACCATCAGCATTGAGGAGTGGAGCAGATCCGGAGGTGGTGGGACCGTAGACTTCTTTCAGGCCGTTATAGAAGTTCTTCATGTCGTTCCTATCTGCAAAGTCCTGGATCTCATCAGCTTTGTTGCTCAACCAGGAATCCTGCATCTGCTGCAGCTTCAGCTGGATGGTGCTGCGTGCGCTCTTCAGTATGTCTTTCTTTGACTGTGACTTGGGATCTTCAATGTGGGCTCTGTAGGCTTGGCGTTTGTCTTCCAGCAGCTGCTTGATCTCAGTGCAGTTCTCATCAAACCAGTCTTTGTGCTTCCTAGCAGAAGGCCCCAGGCACTCCATGGCAGTGTTGTACACCGTCTCATGCAGTGCGCCCCATGCTGCCTCCACATTCTGGTTGTCCAGCACGGTGGACTCAAGATGTTCCTCCAGGGTTTCAGCAAAGGTCTGTTTGATGTTGCCTAGCTCCAGCTTGCTGACGTTCAGGCGTTTGGGTGCTTTCATGCCCTGAGGCCGTCTCTTGGGCTGGATGCAGAGGTTGAGTTTGGAGACGATAAGGCGGTGGTCTGTCCAGCACTCGGCACCGCACATGGCCCTCATGACTCGTACTTCCTGCCTGTCCCTCTTCTTGACGGTGACAAAGTCAATGAGATGCCAATGCCTAGAGCGAGGATGCATCCATAACGTCCTGTTACGGGTTGGGAGGCAGAAGACGGTGTTTGTGATAAGAAGGTCATGCTCGGCACTTGTCTGGAGAAGTAGTTGACCATTGCTGTTACAGTTGCCAACCCCGTGCTTCCCAATCACGCCTTGACAGGAGGTGCTGTCACAGCCAACTCTCGCGTTAAAGTCACCAAGAATGATGAGCTTGTCTGCGTTGGGAACAGCGGTGATGACAGCGTTCAGGTCCTCGTAGAACTTGTCCTTGATCTCATCCGGGTTGGTCATGGTGGGTGCATAGGCGCTGACAATGGTGGTAAACTTCTTCCCGTTGCGGATCGTTCACACCTTTCAGGGGGCCAGCCAGCTTGCCAACGAGGGTTGTCTTCACTGCAAAGCCAACTCCAGCCTCACGTCTCTCTTCAGGTCCGTGACCACTCCAAAAGGTGTAGCCTGTGCCTCGTTCACAGAGTTCGCCTTCTTCTGCAAGTCTGGTCTCACTTGAGGCAGCGATGTTGATGTTGTACCTGGCTAGTTCACTCGCAGTGAGTGCTGTGCGTCTCTGTGGTCTGTCTGAGTTGCCTCTGTCCAGAAGTGTACGCACGTTCCATGTGGCAGTGGTCAATGCACACGTGTTCAGCGCTTGACGTTTAGTTCATCCGAGGAGAGAACTTGACCCTGCATTCAACTCAGGAGGGAAAGGCGCCACCTAAAAATAACACGCTACCGCCGGAAGGGTTAGAACTTTAACTTGGAAGAACTGAGAGCACAAAACGCTATGAGTTCTCTTTCACGCTGCACCTCCAGCCGTTATCAGCTGTTGGGAGGGAGAAAGACCAGTGTGCTGTTCCGCACGATGGCAGCGGCCACAGGGAGAAAACAACACCTCTTCGTTAACTTTTGATAACACATTGCTTGTCATCGCAATCGCTTAATGAATAGTATGGTTTGAAAGAGCACAGTCTTAGCTTTAAAACAATAGGAAACTCAAATGTGAACATCTGATTATTTTTCTCAGGATAACTGTTTGAAAAAAGCAGGTATGCTTACAACCAGTTTGTTAACTTGCATTTTGACACATTTTTAACACACTGAATCTAATCTCACAAAATTCGCTCAACACAGACAATACATTCCATGCGCAGCATTACACATCAGCATGCCTCTCACTAACCTGTGTTGATAGCTGGAAATTCTGAAGGAAGCTGTGGCGTGTTAAAGATCACAACTGTTTTGCAGCTTGTACAAGTACTCCACAGGCACACTGATTCAGTCATTCACGCACATTGAAGAAAAGAGAGAGAAGGAAACAGAACGAAAGAAAGGAAGGGATGAAGGAGAGAAAGAGAGGGAAGGAAACAGCACGAAAGAAAGACAGAGAAGAAAACAGAATGAAAGAAAGGAATGGAAGAAAGAAATGTGAGAGAATGTGAAGGAAAACCAAACTCACGGTACTTCTGCTATGAAAAAAACCCCACACCACCGCCAGTCACAATTGTCAGCACAGTTCTGTCAAGTAAATACTGCTATCTTAAAAAATATTTTCCAGCCAAGGAAAGTACTACCACCAATAAAAAGAGAAGTGTCCGCTCTTTCCAACAGTGCAAACATTAATGCCACAGAAGTAGGAGTATGCTCACCAGCCCGCTCAAAAGAGGCGCGCAAATTGCCACGCCTTAATAGAAGACAAAGAAGGGTCATTGACGGGTTAGCAGGCACAGCAGCTGACCTACTTATCAGTGTCTGGCACTATCAGGCCTGTCAGGGGGATCTCGCTGTCGGCTAAGTGTGTGGTTCTGCTTACAGCCTAGACAGCAGTGAATGGGGTGCTCCTTGTTTTCTTCTTTATTTCCTTTGTGTGTCGACCGCTTAAGTAGGGTCCCTGTCAGCCGCGGTATGCTGACTAGGGTGGTGTGGAGCAGGAAATGTTTAGGGGCACCTTTTCTAACCCCTTCCTCATGCCATGGAGGTGAGCAGTGCTGTCCTGAAGAGGGCTGCTCAGTCACTCAGGGGGCTGCCGATCTCCACCACTGCTCCATTTGGTGAAAAACAACCCTATGGCCTGAGCCGCCTGTGTGCAGGTCCGCGGCTACGACTGCCAGTATACCCACACCTGTCGCTTCGTTGCTCGCCTGTTGCCACAGGGCTTGGGGAAAATGATGGTATGGGATGAAGGATGACTGATGACTTGCGCGATGACTTTGTTTATATTGAGGAGGAGTTGCGCACTGTCGACCTCACTCTCTTGTCCGAGACCGTCTGTATCCAGTGGCAAGATGAGGTCAAGACGACTGGAGATGGAAACGGATGCAGTGGATGACCAGGATGTCCTATGTGCCTCATCCTGCCCTCAGCACTCCACAGTGTTCTGCTGCAACCGCTTTCCTCTCCGTTGAACCATGAAGGTTTCTTCCGCAGAGTCTGCCGGATACAGTCTTCACATGCTTGGGTAGACAAGCCCTAACTCACTGAGGGTTTGAGACCCGTCGGCTACCCTCACCTAGTTTAGCCAGCCTGTCAAAGCCGTTGCCCGGGGGTTGGGCGCTGTCGCATGCTAGCAGCTTCTAGGACCCATAGGTGAGAGCTGGGTGCCGGTGGGGACCAATAGAGGATGAACCACTCCCGGAAGAGCGTGACAAGCCCCCCTTCTAGAAGTACTACCCCTCCCATGCACCCCCTAACCTCCACACATATATATATGCCTGCACTCAAGGCCTGACAAGCGCATTGGGTAATGGTGCTGTCAGGCATCTGCCGAGCAGATGTGGTGTAACTTGTATGGATTTGTCGGAATGCAGTGACACCTCATTGAGACGCTGCAACTGCATCCATGTTTTGTGTATGTTATCAGGATGGGTTGTTTCTGATCACGGAGTTCCCAGACCTGGTTGATCAGTATGAAACTGCCATTTTGACACCAAATGCCATAGAGTTCAAGAGACTGTTTGAGAAAGTGGTAAGTACCTTTTGAAGATGCCAGCTTTTTTGCTTATTTTCTGCAATATGCTGCAAAATTCCCAAATCATGGATTTTGTTCATGTTTCATGAAATAAGATAAACTCTGTTCTATATATTATGCATTCTTTTACTAACAGTAAATGAGTAACACAATATTTGTTTCCACAGAAGTGCAAAAGTATGTAATGACATTTAAAAGTAAAAATTACAAATGGTCATGTTGGGCCTTTTATTTATTTAAACAGTTCATGATTAAAGCAGATATATCAAGCTTTCCCATTGGTGTGTTGTTGTTTTTTTTTTTTAGATTGTATTATTGTGGCTTTTGAGTGTATTTTAAGAATTTTGTGAGAAAACATAATATGTACACAATGGAGTAGTTGAACGGTGATTCTCAGAGCTTTGGCAAGCTGGATTAATCTGTGTGTGTGGTGCGTGTCTCTGTGTGTGTGTGTGTGGTGTCTGCCTCTGTGTGAGTGTGTGTGTGTGTATGTGGTGTATGTGTACCTCTGTGTGTTTGTTTGTGTGGTGTCTGTGTGCTTCTGTGTATGTGTGTGTGTGTTGTATGTGTGCTTGTGTTGTGTGTGTATGCTTCTGTGTCTCATGTCTGTGGTTCCCTTTGTGTGTGTGTGTGTATGTGGTGTCTGATCCCTCTGTGTGTGTGCGTGTGTGTGTGTATGTGTCTGGCACTGCTGCAGACCGGGGAGCGGCTGAACCAGAGCAGTGACCTGGTGGCCAGCACCAAGACCCTGGCTCAGAAGCTGGGACATGTGACCATTCTGCGGAAAGGCCTGGAGGACATTGTGTCTGACGGTGCTACAGGTACTATATAATATGCATGCATGCACCACGTGCAGTAACAGTGTGGACTGTGCAGTTGTTTTTTTCTCAGAATTTTTTTTATAATTTTTTTTAAAAATGATTTTGTTCCTTCTTTTTTATATCTATATATTTTTAAAAATTAAATCTCTTTATTTTTACAATGAATAAAAACATAGTGCATACACAATTCAAATAGAATACATCATATTAGAATGATCTGTCAAATAACATACATTTTTAAGAAATTTCAAAAGAGAGAGAAGAAACATGACTGCACAGACTTCATACTGTAGTTGTTTTTTTTCTTGTTTTTGTTGTTGTTGTTGTTTTTTTTTTGTGTGTGTGTTTTTTGTTTCTGACCAACATATTTTCACCTCAAAGAATATTATGAACTTTAAAAGACACAATGAATGAAAGCAACAAGATGGTTTATCATCATGGCAGTTGCCACTGCCATCAATACACCATTGACCTTTTCTCTTCATTCTTTACCTTTTTTTTCCTCCTGTTTTTTCATTCTGGATTTCACAATTTACTATTGGCAGTTTCTCTGCTCCAGTGACAGTCATATGTGGGTTTGACAGGTGGTGGTAGGCAGTGATGATGCAGTGTTATTCAGACACTGATTTTAGTGGGTTGGGATGTCTCCTTCTGACACACAATATTGTATGGTATTGTATGGTATTTTATTGTATTGTTTCTTTGTTGTTGTCAGTACAGATTTCTCTGTGAAATTTGGGCTGCTCTCCCTGGAAAGAGCACATTGCCACAGTAAGGCACCACTTTTTTTCCTTTCCTTTTTTGTGTCTGCAAGTTTGACTTAGTTGACTTACTGTCAGAGTGGATTTATTTTACAGAATTTCGGCAGGGACAGCTCTCTTGTTTTTGTGGTTCCTTTTACATGTGCTAAATGCATGCTACACACAGGACCTTGGTTTTATTGTCAGGTTTTGCCGGGGGTCAACTCTCTTGTTGCCATGGCTTCCATGTGCATGGAACACACGGGACCTCATTATAATCTCATCCAAATGAGTAACACGCAAACCACCACTCACGTTCTAGTGGAGGGGGAGAAAATTCTGGCGCGTGTGGGATTCAGTCCCACACGTTCAGAATCTCTCACTTCCTATGCAGATGTGATAGAACTTGGCCGCCGCTCCACAGAAAGCAGCCTAAGCATTGTTGAATGTTCTTTAGACACAGAACGTGTCCACAAGCACTGTCATTGTGAAGATGTAATGACGTGTGTGGCAGTGATCCTGTGCAGTACGGATGGCAGCCCCAGGCGGTGTGGGGGACAGGGGGATGTGCTGGCAGGCTCTGTGGCAGCATTCTACAACTGGAGTCTTCAAAAAAACAAGGCGCGGTCAGAGACAGAGTGAGTGGCAGGGTGTTTCGCTGCTGTTTGCCTACGTTTCATTGTTATTGTAGAATACTTGCCTTTCTCTTTTGTTTTTATTGATTTTCTTCAGGACATTTTATGAACAGTGACTTGGCAGTAGTACAGATGAAAAAGTTTCTTGTTATTTGTCAACTGACTTTTTATATGTTGATAATTGTGTAGGTTATGATGAAAAAGACTTTGCTAAGTTTACTTAAAAAAAAGATTAAGATAGATTTTATTAGAATCTGGAACAGAAATAGAGATTTGAAAAGTGATTGCTGAGAATGTGTTTGCCGTTAATTCAGTAAGAGAAACAAAAAACATGACGGGAATCTGTATCTAGTCTATGTCTTGGACACTTACTGCTCTGCCAAATAGGGATGTATAATATTCATTAAGATTGGTGCAACAGCTGAACTGTTCAAGTGTTGGACTTTGGGTCCAGTCTTAGGGTCCCAGGTTCGAATCCCAGTCTGGTGGGTAAAGGGTGGAGATTTTTCCGATCACCCAGGTCAGCAAATGTGTAGACCTGCTAATGCCTGAACCCCCTGTGTGTGTATATGCATGCAGAAGATCAAATATGCAGTTAAATGTACTGTAATCCACACCAGTGTTTGGTGGGTTATGGAAACGAGAACATACTGAGCATGCACCACCCCCACGAAAACGGAGTATGACTGCCTGTGTGGTGGGGGTAAAAAGGGTTATACACATGAAAGCTTACTCGTGTATCCGAGTGAACTTGGGAGACGCAGCCCATGAACAAAGAAGAAGGCAATGATGTTCATTACTGTACCTAGAACACCAACAGTGTTACTGTACCGGTGGTGGTTTTCTTTCTCTGACAGAACTGTTCCCCTGGGGCCTGGGGTCCTGGCGGGCTACATGGCGTGTCGACTGATCCGGGAGTGTGGCCGTCTGGCCTTCCTTCAGCATGGCCGGTCCATGGTGGCGTCGGACCTTCTGCCCTTCATTCACCCGGCCTTTGAGGAACTGTTCAGCTGATTGCTTCCCTGCACTGCGCTCATTTCTAAGGAACTGCCTGTTGTGTTTGTTACACATTCAATGCTCTGCTGGAACGAGAGAGGGAGAAAAAAAGGAAATCAATGGATTTTATGGATTTACCATGTTTTTGCCCTTCATCAGGTGTTTTCAGACTGTTAACTACCATGACGGTTTTTTTTTCTTTCTTATTGTTTTCAAATGTCAGAAACTATCAGTCTGCCAGAGTGTGAAGTACACTTACAATAGTGAAAGTTGTGCTATATATTTGAGTGTAAGACTGAAAACAGAAGCAAAGTGGAATCCTGGTTTTGCCAGCAATATGTATTCTTGGGTATTCAAAGGCCAGGGGAGTGATGGTGGAAGAAAACTTGGCAGCTGTCATATACAGTGGTAGTTGTCCATTGTGCTATCAACTTTTAAACCCCAAATAATCAGGGTTACTGCTTTCCATGTAACCCCATCACCAACCTGCTTGATCAACACGGCTGATTCAAACATTACTGGAGGCTTTTCTTTTCAGACTTTCATTCCCATGTTTTCCCAGGTCATAAGCTGCAGTCATAAGTTACCAGCTGTTGGGTTGAGCATGATGAGTCTCCTGGGAGCTGTGCTATGTAGAGATTTCAGCATAAACAGTGTTGGTGATGGGTTTCCTTTGGAATTTGATATGTACGCAAAAAATGTGTCAATCAATCCAAAAGAAAATCTTACTTGTGTAGCTCCTCTTTAGATCTCTGTAATTTACTGTTTTTTCATGGAAGAGAAAATTATTTCAAATTTAATGTTTTGTTTGCCTGAAAGTTGTTTGGGTAGCTTAGCTACTACATTGTTGTTGTTGTGTTTTTTTAATTGTTATTTTGTTTTAATAGTTGTTGCATCTTTCTCTATAATAACAGTGAGATGTACACAGAGCTTGATTTTAGCACCTCTGTGCTATTTTCCAAACAGCTCAGACAAAGAGTGAATTTGTTTGTGTGAGTATGTGTGTGCATGGTTGTGTCTGCATAACTGCTTGTATACATTTTGAATGCCATACGTTGGATGTGCAGTTTGCATCACACTGTTTCACATTATTGCGCCTGGTATTCAGTGCAGTGAAGTGAGTGCATGGGTTGCATTTCGACTGTGTGTCTGATTTGATCATTTTATTGCAATTGAAGTTAATGAGATGTGTGTCTGTGTGTGTGTAAGCAAATGAAAATAAGAGAAAGAGGGGAATAAAGAGAGAAATAAAAAAGAATTGTTCACATTAGTTGGCTTGCATGAGTTTTGCATTGAAGTGATTTTGTGTCCACACAAGGTAAGTATTGTTATTTTTGTTATTATTGTTGTTGTCACAGACGAGAAAAGTCAGCAGCTTTTCGTATTTTTGAATGACTCAAGAAGTATTTCTGGTCATAGAATAATAAACATGAGCAACAATTGACTCCTAAATACTGGGATTAGAGAACATTAGTCTTATTGACATGATTTTTTTTTCTTCTTTGTATCTGAAGAGAAAAACTACAGAGAGAACAAAATCATAAGTTATGTAATACAACAGAGCAATGATATCAAAGCTGTGATGTCAAATATCATTTTATTCCTGAAAATCTGTTTTGTTGGGGAGGCAAAATATGGGGTAATGGCAATGACCCTCCTACATCAAATGTGGCCCTTTCACAGTGTGATTTTCATGCAATGATCCATTGTGACTTCTGTCAAGGAAAATTGTTAAAAGAAAGCTTGAAGTTTTTCACATTCATTGCTTTGGCATGCAATCTTCATGCAGAATCAGTTTTTACTGATTCAATGTCCGATTGTTGCCAACAATCCAGTTTCAGCTTCAAAGAGGTGTCAGAGTGTGCATATTGACCCATATACACTACACCACATCTGCTGTTAAAAGAACGACAAAAAAACATGTCTGAACTTCACATAAACCCAACGTGCTGACCAGGCATTGAGAGCCTATTCCAGGACTCTATAAAACATCAATATTGCAATGAAAAATCAGTAGAAAACCGAGTTCAGCATCCCCCAACTCCTCCAAAGAGGAAGTCTGATTTTGAAAAGATTGGCCATGCTTCTGTTCACTAACAACTATAGTATTGTGATATGAGCAAGCAGTAGTGAATGTTGAGTACCTATTCCCTTCTGGCAGATGAGGACATTTTGTTGTAGGGGGAGTTACAATCACAGATCATGTTGTGAACTTGGTATCTTAGCAGGCTTACTGAGCAGGTCAACAGCATCTGCAAAATGGAGTGGACGATCTGAAGGGTGCTCGGGCCATAGCAAAGAGAAAAAAACAACCTGACTTCATGACGGAAAGCTAATAGGTTGTTTAACTCAATGCTGCAAGCTCCAGTCGGTAGTCGTCTTAATGATTCTTTTGCTATGATGAAGTATTAACTGTAGAAAAGGGAAGAGGGGAAAAAAGCAGCGGTGGTACATCTCTCCAGTCCGAGAGCAGAATTGCGTGGTGCGATCCTGTGAAGGTCTTTTTGTGGTTGGCTGGGTAAAATCAATGTGGTTTGATTTTGAACTGGATGGGGGAATCCATCGCTCAGCTTTATATCACAGATTACCAAAAGCTAACTTGGGCCAACAGCAGAGTGAGAGCTATATGATGGTTTCTCCGTTGCAGTGGGAAGTTAATTACAACTAGATCTGTTATGAATGACTATGACTCAAAACTAGGAGGCAAGATTGCACTGGGATGGTGCTGCAGGCTTGGGAGTTAGTCAGCCTTTGGTAACTGTCAGAGAGAGTGGGGATGTGACTTGGGCAAGAGACAATCTCCACTATGATCCACTTCTAGCCCGGATAGTTGGCACAGCTGTTGCCTCCTCTGCTGTTCTGATGGTGATAGTCGGACACGACTATCATACAGGAAAGTGGATGATGTCTTGCTGAACCGGGTCCACTGTCCTCCCTTGTTCCCACTGCTGACAAAGTTTCTCAGAAAAGTATGACCAGATCAAGGCCAGAAGGATCCTCACGCCCTCCTGTACACCAGTCAGCCATAAATCCCAGACCATCTCAGCCTCTTGCAAGTCAAACCCATGAGGCATGTCACACCATCCTGACCTTCACTTTCTGTTCAGACTCCCTTAGTGCTCGTGTTTCACAATTTGGCTTTTATGTGGAACACGTTTCCCACACAGAAACTGGTTTTCATGTTTGATCTGCCGAACCCTTTTTCTGCCCAGACATAAAAGCAACGGCTATGACTTGAGTGGTTGGACGATCTCAATATGTCAGGGTGCCTGTTGGTTCATTTTATTCCAGACTGGCTTTGATGGGTTGGTTGTGTTCCATACAAGTTTCTTACTCTTTCAGCCCACCACAGCACAAAGTTCTGTTTATTTTTAAGATAAAATAGAAAGTTTTTTTTAAAGCAGAAACTGAACATGCAGTTTTGTAGGTGTTAGTTGATTATATGTTGCACTTGTTTAATCTGGTCTATTTCCAGTTTTTCTTACGTACAACCATGTGCGCTCTTCTACCTATATTTCGCAAGTAAAATGCATCACTGACGTCTTACTTCTTCTAATCCAGCCAAGATCACCGTGTGCTAAATAAAGCGGAATTAAGGTGAAGCACTACCTTTTTATACTCCACAGCCTGACAAGTGTTAACGGTATGTGGTTAACCAATTCAAGTTACTCAGTATTGTATACTTTCTTAACAATGAAATGTGATTTTTGGAACAGAGTTGGACTTCTGATGTTTTTTTGGTATGCTTTCGGTCCTAGTTTGTTTTATGTGGTCGGCTGAGGTGTAAGCAGTGTGGAATGAAGTGAACCCCATTTTCATTTTCAGTGTCAGTATGTCAAAGAGTATGTCAACTGCGTTTGGACAAATCCATATACGTCACACGGCCACATCTGTTCGGCAGATGTTTGACCATCAGCATAACCCACCGCGCTTAGTCAGGCCTTGAGTGACATCGGTTTATCGTCTCACCAGCAATACTAGACTCTCAGTTTGATTTTCCATTCAAATTTGGGAGAAAACGCGAGACCGGGATTTGAACCCTGACACACCCAGGGGCTGTACTGGCAGATAAACGTCTTAACAGTTCTGCTACCTTCCTCTCTATCTCAAAGGTTCCAGAATGTGTTGATCATGGGCCTTCAACAGACGAAAATATGGCCAGGGCACAGATGTCATGGTCAGTGTGATATATCTGAATCCATACGACTTCTGCATCTGCCAAACAGCATCACATGTGTATACCTCGGATTATGGAATGAACAGTCCTTCAACTGGTCAACTAGTCTTCTGTTTCTTCTTTCCGTTGGTGACCATTGGTCAAGGTATCAATCTTCACTGTCATTTTAGGGGTGTACATGATGGATGTTGGGGGACTGGACACCGCTGAACAGGATGTACGGAAAAATCGGTCATTAACGTGAGCTGACCTTGAGGTATCAGCCATAACGTAAAACAAACCCCAGCACACACCCTCCACCCCCCCCCCCCCACCTCCCCCCTCAATCCTACGTGTTTATGTATGCAACCTCCAGTCAAGCGTGAGGGTCAGGTGTTCTTCACAGCTGACTGAACACGAAGCAATCAGCCACAGAGGGACTACGTGGTGTCTTCAAACTTCGCTCGTCACAGCTGACCACATGCGAAGTTATCGTTCAGTTAACGACCACTGCCGATCATGAACGAACTTGTCATGGCCATTAAATGACTTGACCCTCAGCATGAGGCGAGTTCAACAAACATTGGCGTACAAACAGGCTTCATACTGGTTTTGGCCTGGGGGGTTCGTTGCATGCAATGTTTTGACGGTGAACTCTAGATCTGATCGTCGTACAAACACCACACCACGTGTTTGCGCCAAACACAAAATTGTGTATGGAAGAAAACTACGCAGCCATCTCCTTTTTATGCACAGGTATCTCTGTTCGCAAATGCGTTTTCTGGTGGCAGTCATGCAATCTGTGTAATACTGAACTCACAAAACAACAGCAACAAAAGCTGGTGAACAAATCTAAGTCAATAGGCATTAATTTTTATTTTTATTTATTTTTTTAATTTTTTAAAATACTTTATGTATGTATGTATGTATTTCTTTTTATCACAACAGATTTCTCTGTGTGAAATTCGGGCTGCTCTCCCCAGGGAGAGCGCGTCGCTCCACTTCAGCGCCACCCATTTTTTTTGGGTATTTTTTCTTGCGTGCAGTATTATTTGTTTTTCCTATCGAAGTGGATTTTTCTACAGAATTTTGCCAGGAACAACCGTTTTGTTGCCTTGGGTTCTTTTACGCTAAGTGCATGCTGAACACGGGACCTCGGTTTATCGTCTTATCGTCTCATCCGAATGAATATATATATATATATATATATATATATATATATATATATATATATATATATATATATATATGTGTGTGTGTGTGTGTGTGTGTGTGTGTGCACATACACACGCACACGCACACACACGTTCGTAAATTCATTCATAACCATACACGATACACACAGTACGTACGTACATGCACGGTTACTCGTGCACGATCGCGCGCGCGCGCATACACATGCACACACGCACGCACGCATGCACGCACACACACACACACACACGCATGTGCCACTTCAGCTGTTGTCAACACGCAGGTTGACGTTCCACTAATCATTCGAACGCAATCTTGACACTGTGTTTCAATAAGGGCTTTACCCTCTCTCTCTCTCTGTCTCTCCGTCTCCGTCTCTGTCTCTATCTCTTCCTCTGTGTATATATTTTTTCCCTCTCCACGCACACAAACATACACACTACACACACCGGCACACACACGCACGCATACACACAGAAATGCCGCATGCACAAACACGAACACGCACACAAACACCGAATGGATGAATGCATGGATTAAAGATTGAAGGGAGGAAAGAGGATATGCACAGAAACACGCACGCACGCACGCACACACACACACACACACACACAGAGTTGAGAGACAGAGATACAAGCAAACAAGCGAACACAGACACAGTTAACTCATCATAAAAGACACAAAAGATTTAGGATCTGATTCAAGATGCAATTTCCTTTCACCCATGTAGAGAAGGGACGGGAGGGGGGGGGGGGGTATGGGAAGATGCAAGGAAGACGGAAGACAAACAAGGATCTGACTAGGTTTGTAGATGTGGGGGCAATAGATAGGCCTGTAAAAAAAATAAAAATAAATAAATAAAGCCGATCGCTAATACTGACTGGATCTATAACTATGGGGGCAGGGACAGAGACAGGGCAATAATATGTAAAGGCCAGAGAAAGAAAGCCCGATCGCTGTTGCTGATGCGTTTATGTGTGATTGGCTCTTTAGATGTAGGGGGCTGGAAAAGGGGGGTGGAGGAGGATGGGAGAGGGGGTGGGGGAGTTACATACACATGTCGCTGATCACTCAAGCTGATGTGCTCACGCTGTGACCATCACAGCAGAACGCCACTCAAACGTCGCCTCTTCTTTTAACACAACCCCATCCCCTACCCACCTCCTTAACTCACTCAGTACGGCCAG
>NC_134882.1:40707860-40715360 GCF_041734735.1 Babylonia areolata
CACACTTTGAAAATACTTTTACACAGTCCATGTGTCAATGTGGTGAGAGCCGCGAGTCCGCTTGTAGACAGGGCTGCTGCTCCCAAAAGGACCTCGTCTAATGATGTTGACGATGGTGGCAGTGGTGGCGGTGATGTTGATGGTGATAATGATAGTGGTTGTAGTGGTGGTGGTGATGATGATGGTGGTGGTGGTGGTAGTGGTGATGATGGTGGTGATCATGATGGTGGTGGTGGTGGTGGTGATCATGATGGTGGTGGTGGTGGCAGTGATGATGTTGGTGATCATGATGGTGGTGGTGGTGATCATGGTGGTGATCATGATGGTGGTGGTGGTGGTGATGATGGTGGTGATCATGATGGTGGTGGTGGTGGTAGTGATCATGGTGGTGGTGGTAGTGATGATGGTGGTGATCATGGTGGTGGTGGTAGTGATGATGGTGGTGATCATGATGGTGGTGGTGGTGATGATGGTGGTGATCATGATGGTGGTTGTAGTGGTGGTGATCATGAGGGTGGTGGTGGTGGTGGTGATGATGGTGGTGATCATGATGGTGGTGGTGGTGGTGGTGATGATGGTGATCATGATGGTGGTGATGATGATGGTGGTTGTAGTAGTGGTGATGATGGTGGTGATCATGATGGTGGTGGTGGTGGTGATGATGATGATTATAGTGGTGGCGGTGGCGATGATGATGATGGTGATCATGATGGTGGTTATAGTGGTGGTAATGGTGATGATGATGATGTTGTTGTTGTTGGTGGTGGTGGTGATGAATGTGGTGGGGTGGTTGTGTTGCTACTGCTGTTGCTGATGGTGGCGGTGGTGTTGATGATTTTGATGAAAATGATAATGATGATGATGATGATGATGATGATGATGAAATGTCATCATCATTATCACCACCACCACTATCATCACCACCGTCATCATCATCATCATCACCATCATCATCATCATCATCATTATTACTTCACAACAGTGAAGGAGCAGCGTGCGGATACCAAGGCACGTGCCAGCAGGCTACCCGTATCGACTGGGTGCTGGTGGAACTACCCGGCGGGGACAGTTTCGTTCCCACCTCCGTCCCCAACCACTGCACCTGCATCTACACCTGATCACCACCCACGCCCACCCCCAACCCCACCCCCACGACTGCATCTCCTCTGCCCCATCTGCAACCCCATCGTCTCCCGTCTATACACAATTCGTCTCTTCTCCCATCTGCACCTAACCTCCCGTCTATACACAATTCGTCTCTTCTCCCATCTGCACCCAGTCTCCCGTCTATACACAATTCGTCTCTTCTCCCATCTGCACCTAGCCTCCCGTCTATACACAATTCGTCTCTTCTCCCATCTGCACCAGTCTCCCGTCTATACACAATTCGTCTCTTCTCCCATCTGCACCCAGTCTCCCGTCTATACACAATTCGTCTCTTCTCCCATCTGCACCTTACCTTTCCTCTATACACAGTTAATCTCTTCTCCCATCTGCACCCAGTCTCCCGTCTGGATACAGTTCATATCCCGTTACTGTCTCTCACCTAAAGCTGAGAGGACATCAGCCCTTGTAAACCTATATCTGTTGTTCATGAATGCCAGTACGAAAGTGTCCAGTGGATTTCTGAAGGGCTGGAACGAGTTACAGAGGTGAAGATCTGCAAAACTGGTCTGCAAGACTGCTATCATTTACACTTATAGATCATCGCTGTATTCTTTGTTACCGAGAATAACTCATGTCACCAATAGATTTTGTGTGATCATTGGTTCGTTGGTTAAGCACACATTGTAATTATAATTAATCGACTATAATTGTCATTTCGCTTTGGTTTTGGTTTTTATAATAAACGGGAAACATTGAAGGCCTTCTGCTAATCGTTGTTGTTTTTCTTCACTTCGTTATTCGTTCATGGGATGGGAGGCAGGCCAATGTTCTCTGTACAGCTTTATATCTATGCCTGCCTATTCATGTCAACATAAAAATCAAACAAATTAATGCCATTGATGAGGAGCGCTGTAGGTTTGGCTTGCCGATCACATCATTGTCTGACACGCTTACAATATTCAAGTTTTCAAGCACGTGCATGTGGCATACGCGCGCTAGCACACACACACACACATACACACTCTCTCTCTCTCTCTCTCTCTCTCTCTCTCTCTCTTGAAGTGCAAAATCTTAATAGTAGTCTGGAATGGAGGTGTGTCATTATGTTTGGTTATAATTACTCTTTTTATTGTATTGTATTGTATTGTATTGTATTGTATTTCTCTTTTCATCACAACAGATTACTCTGTGTGAAATTCGGGATGCTCTCTCCATCGAACAAAATGGCACTGACAAATTTCAAATCCTCACCAGAGAGACTCAGTTGCAATTGCTTGTTTCATACTGCAAGATTACCATTTCATATGCCTGTCTTGTAAGTCTGTTCATGGGTGAATTAGGACGACTTAACCAAGAGCTGTCACATGATGATTTGCCAGCCAACTTCTGTTTGTAAACAGTGACGACAGAGATGAACCACTACAGCTTTTTCGGGATTATTTCTGTGTCGTTTTCAGTACATTCAGCCCGTTCTTCGGCCCACCGCAATATCACCTGTATTACGAAGGAAAGGATAAAGCTTTGTATTCACCATAGCTCTTGAAGAATCTCTCGACTCGATGCAAGTGCAGGTGGGGGCTAGATGATCTCCCCTCTTTCCCGCTGCGTTCCATTTGTGTATGTGTGCGTCAGTCTGCGGCAAAACGCCCACCCTGACACTGAGGCAAGACGTTTGTAGCTGACCTTTTGCTCCGTCCTCTGGGCCTTTTGCCCCCTCCTTGCACTCACTGTTTTAAGATAATGACAGGATGTATGTGCGTTCGGGAATGTTTGTGTGTGTGTGTGTGTGTGTTGGCGTGCGTGCGTGTATGTGCGTGCGTGCGTGCGTGTGTGTGTGTGTGTGTGTGGTGCCGAAGACATGGTGCTAAGAAAGGTTGGAACCGGTTTGGATTATACAGCCAGTGACTTAAGTAGTGTGCACACCCAGAGGAGACATCATGATCGACATGTCTGACTGATACGCCGAACATTATTTGTTGAGAGAACTACAGGGACCTGTCCGAAGGGAATGCCGTGTACATGACGCCTTAAGTTCAGTTTGGCGTCTATGTTACAATCTATCGAAATCGGAAAAGTCGTAATGAAAACAAGGAATGTTTGAAACTTTGACAGGTCTTTCTTATCATCTGAAAGATAATGAAATACCAATCGATGAGAGCTGCTTAACATATAAAGGAATTTGCACATCTTTCTGTATAGCTTCTTTTACCTCCTGAGTCCAAAAATACCACATAAATAGACCTGCGTCAACTCAGTTCCGAGATATACAAATTTGAAATTAGGCACTATTTTTACAGGTCGCGGCCTGCAAAATTGGCGAAAAATGGACATGTCGGGATAACATGTGTAGCACATCTTTCTGTATAGTTTTTGACCTCCCAAGGTAAAAAATACCACATAAATAGACCTGCGTCAACTCAGTTCCGTGATATTCGCATTCGAAATTAGGAACTATTTTTTCAGGTCGCCGCTTGCGAAATTGGCGAAAAATACACATGTCGGGATAACATGTGCAGCACATCTTTCTGTATAGTTTTTGACCTCACTCCAAAAATTTTTAAAATAGGCGAAAAATGGACATGTCGGGATAACATGTGTAGCACATCTTTCTGTATAGTTTTTGACCTCCCGAGTCCAAAAATACCACATAAATAGACCTGCGTCAACTCTGTTCCGAGATATCTGCCTTTGAAATTACGCACTATTTTTTCAGATCGCGGCCTCCAAAATTGTCGAAAAATGGACATGTCGGGATAACATGTGTAGCACAACTTTCTGTATAGTTTTTCACCTCCCGAGTCCAAAAATACCACATAAAAAGACCTGCGTAAACTCTGTTCCGAGATATCTGCCTTTGAAATTACGCACTATTTTTTCAGATCGCGGCCTGCAAAATTGTCGAAAAATGGACATGTCGGGATAACATGTGTAGCACAACTTTCTGTATAGTTTTTCACCTCCCGAGTCCAAAAATACCACATAAAAAGACCTGCGTCAACTCAGTTCCGAGATAAACACATTTGAAATTAGGCACTATTTTTATAGGTCGCGGCCTGCAAAATTGGCGAAAAATGGACATGTCGGGATAACATGTGTAGCACATCTTTCTGTATAGTTTTTGACCTCCCAAGGTAAAAAATACCACATAAAAAGACTTGCGTCAACTCAGTTCCGAGATATCCGCATTTGAAATTAGGCACTATTTTTTCAGGTCGCGGCTTGCGAAAATGGCGAAAAATGGACATGTCGGGATAACATGTGTAGCACATCTTTCTGTATAGTTTTTGACCTCACGAGTCCAAAAATACCACATAAAAAGACTTGCGTCAACTCAGTTCCGAGATATCCGCATTTGAAATTAGGCACTATTTTTTCAGGTCGCGGCCTGCGAAATTGGCGAAAAATGGACATGTCGGGATAACATGTGTAGCCCATCCTTCTGTATAGTTTTTGACTTCCTGAATCCAAAAATACCACATAAAAAGACTTGCGTCAACTCAGTTCCGAGATATCCGCATTTGAAATTAGGCACTATTTTTACAGGTAGGACTCCCTACACACTATTCCACCCCCCACCCCTTCCTTACCTATTCAGTCCAGCGAAACAGTGAAGGAAAATCTCATTCATAACTGACTTTCATCCAAGAGTATCACCCAGTCAGTGAACTTCAGCATTCACTGCCGTGTAGGGTGGGCAGGGGTGGTCAGTTGTCGTTACCAACACGTGTGTTGGCTGATAGCACTAAGGGATGACATCGTACACTGGTCAGCAAATACAACTGATAACGATGGTGAGCGGTAACTCACACCACAGGAATGTTTAATCAGAGAGGACTTGATAGCAATCGAAAGTTAAGCCTTTGTGAGTGGTTGATAATGGTGTCTCCCCCATTCTCTCTCTTGCTCGCTCTTTCTCTTTCAGTAGTAGTAGTAGTAGTAGTAACCAACATTATTATTGTTGTGTCGTTATTCTTGTCACAGAGACAGATTGGACGACAAGGCAAGGCCTAAGATTTTGATCCTTGACTGACAAAAGATTTTTAATACACACACACACACACACACACACACACACACACATATATATATATATATATATATATATATATATATATATATATATATATATATGCACTCAAACCACCATACTGTGTTTAGAAAATCGATTTATTAACTGTGTACATGACAACCACATTTACACCGCCATCAAAACAACCCTACACACACACACACACACACACACACACACACACACACACACACACACACACACACACATTCAGCAACAACTGGATTATTATGACTACTGAGTTAAACCGATCTCTCAGTCAAAGAAGGCTACTCAGTTGTTATGTCACACACACCCATATACATCCACATCCATGCACAGTATGACAAAAGACAGCAGTTGTCACCATGCAAGAGAACATATTATAAGCCAACGTTACTCAGCAGAAATCATCATAATCGTCATAAAAGTCGATGTCATGTATGTGGTTTTTTCTTTCCACTTTCAGAGATGGTTTCCCGTTCTTCTTCTTCGTCGTCGTCTTTGTTTTCTTTTCCATCCCCTGCAAAATCAGTGCAACGCAAAAGGACAACTATCAATACCATAGTAATGATAAGTAATACAAGCACAACACAAAGCACTATATTTCTCAATAAAATCAACAGGTCAAGAAGCAGCATCAGTCAATCTTTTCAAAAGCCACATCTGCTCCAAAATTACATATACATGTATTATACATACTCAGGACCAGCACCACAAACAGTTGATGGTAATGTGTGCTGTGGCACATGTAAAACAAATTGCACAACATCTTATGTGAAAATCCGCTGACCATTTTCAAAAATGACTGCAACAGTGAACTACAAGATAATGAACATAATTATCAAATACTTACCCGAATACATGGTTAGAGCTATAGTCTGTGTGACAGTGAAACTGAAAGATTCCGAACATTAAAAGCATACAAAAAGCACACAAAAAGCATGCAAGGTTTACATCCCAGCCCCCTCCCAATCCACCCCCCCCACACACACACATACGCACACACAATGAGAGAGATAGAGAGAGAAACACACACACACACACACACACACACACACACACAGATTTTAAATAAATCCGAAGAAAGTGGGTGAGTGAATTTGCCTTCCCATGAGTAACTTCCCACAGTTAGTAACTAACTCACCTTGTTCACAGTGAATTTGCCTCCCCATAAGTGACTTTCCAGCGTCAGCAACTAACTCACCTTGTGTTTCACATCGTTTCCTTTGTTTCCTGCCGGCGCCTCTTTGTCCGCCGTGTTCACTGTCGACGGTTTCACGTGTTTTGGACAAGGGTGTCTTCCGTCTTGCCCTGCTGTTCTTTCTGCCCCAGGTCTCTGATCTTCTTGTGGCTGTTGGCCCTCCTCTTCTTCCCAATCCTCCCAGTTGTCCTGGGAACGAGAGAGAGAAAGTAAACCATGCTTCAGTTATCGAGTCATTGTGAAAAGATTGTGCACGTGTCTACAGATCCCTACCTGGGCTGTAAACCTAACAGGTCCACGTGTGTAACTTAATTCAGACATTGTGCCAGATATCGATGGAAACAGAAATGAAATGATATGACAATTATATGTTATGTGACAACACGGATGGTAGTTCAGAAACATGTCTGATTTTGAAAAAAATCCGCGAGTTGATCAATGCTTGCACATTTATCAATTATACTACTCTTCCAAAACTCACTATTGTTTCATCCATACATTTTTGTAACAATTATTACATTATCTTAGCTGAGAAATAATCGCAGATGGGTTTTCCGTATGGGACACAAAACTTTTTTTTTTTTCAAGATTGATAAAAGTGATCCAAAAAATATGGGGAAAAATGTGAATTATATTTTTCACGTTAGACATTTGATTCGAACAACGCGTATTGTTTAGTTTTTTTCTTTAATTCTTTTTATACATTAAAATGCATGTGTATCAAATCGGATAAATCATTTGATATACATCCTGGAATTTTAATTTCACTGGCTAGCATCAAGACATGTGAAAAGATTGTACACATGTCCACAGGTTCCTCCCCGGGTTGTATACCTAACACGTCCACGTGTGTAACTTTATTCAGACATTCATTGTGCCAAATATCAAGGGAAACAGAAATGAAATGATATAACAATGATATGATATATGACAACACGGATGACAGTTCAGAAAAATATCTGATTTCGAAAAAAAAAAAAAAAAAAAAAAATCAGTGAGTCGATCAATGCTTACACATTTATTATAATTATGCTACTCTTTCAAAAATCATTAACTAGTGTTTCATCCATACATTTTTCTAACAATTATTATATTAGCTTTTTTCCCGGATAGGTTCCTCTTAAATTATTTCAAAGCATTT
>NC_134882.1:40720360-40739824 GCF_041734735.1 Babylonia areolata
TCTATTATCATTATTGTCTTTTTATTTAATTTTGTTCATTTGTCTATCATCATTATCTTTTTTTTTTAAGAAAAAAGATTATCTAATTTATGTATTTATTTCTTCATCTTTTTGAAAAAAAAAATTCTTCATTTGTTTATTCATCTGTTAATTCAATGATTTCTTTTCTCGAGGCCTGACTAAGTGCGTAGAGTTACAGTGCTGGTCAGGGATCTGCTTAACAGATGTGGTGTAGCGTATGTGAATTTGTCCGAACACAGTAACACCTCCTTGAGTAACTGATACTAATATTGATACCGCACAAAAAAAACAACAAAAAAACAAAACAAAAAAACACTCAATTCTTGCTTTGTAAGTCTCTAGCTCATAACCTTGATGAATGCTGTCAGTCGTCGGATTCACGTTTTCCTACCTTAAACACAAAAAACTTTTATTTGAATCCGTAATAATTGAACAGTTCATAAAAAAAGGCAGAGTGTGTTACAACATGTGTGAACATACCGCCATCTTGTCACGTGACCCTGTGTTTGGTTGTGTGAGAGAGAGAGAGAGAGAGCTATGTGACTTGAGTGTGTAAGATTGTGAATTATCTCATCCCATTTGTCCATGTTTGATTCCATGAATGATTAAATGAATGATTGATTGAATTTTTTTTTTCTGAGGGTAATAGATTAAGCATACATGTTTTTGTTGTTTGTTTTTTTCATCCAGCCTGGAAAACAAACAACAAACGACAACAAAAAAGATAATAAAACAGAAAAAAGAGAAAAGTGAAAAAGCAAGAGAGATATCATGGAAAACATATCATATCAAAGACAAGAAGAAGGAAAGAAGATGCTTACATTAAAGAGATGGATAGAGACAAAGACAAAGACAAACAAATAGACAAACAAATAGGCTGGCAGAGAGAACACAGAGAGAGAGAGAGAGAGAGAGAGAGAGAGAGAGAGACGAAAAAGATGAGATGGAAACCCACAAACCAAAAATTATACGTTCGTGGGGGAAACCAAAGCGAACGACTGGTCAGGTCAGATCAGCTATCAATCACAAGCTGACCGACCATATGTTGAAGGAAGAAGGCGGAGTCACCACAACTGACCAGTACAAACAGTGGTCAGTGAAACGAATCTGGTGTATTGTCTCCTCCTGACTTACATCACCGGAAACACAGGCCACGTCACGTGACTGTCTTTGTGCTGCTGCAGTCAGAACGAGGCTGTCTAAGCTATAAAAGGACGGAACACAAACTGCCTTGCACACTTCATTGCATGCTTCACAGTTCGGACAGCGAAGACATTCTCGTCCACAAAGTCAGCAGCAGAATCTGTGCAACAACTTTGTTGAAAATGGCTGAAAACTTTTGGAAAGTTGAGGAGGTAGAGTTCACATTCACTCCTGCTGTTAACAAGTGGAAGGGGGAAGACGAGGACAACGAATCTGTGAAGGTGAGTTCCTTTGTTTCGCAAATTCTATTCCTTTGCCAAGCAGATTTTAGTGTACATAAAGTTGTTGATCTAGTTTAAGAAGCTGCTATTGTTTCAGAATATAATGTTCTTCTTTATTTGCAGTTGGCAGATTTTGTGCGAAGCTGATGTTGTTGCTTAATATCAGTAGTTGTTTTTCTTAGGTCTTCAAAACTGATGTAATTTGGATTGGTATCATGAAAGAATTTGATGCTCATAGTGTGGAACACTTTTGCCTGAGCTTTTGAATCTGCTGAAATTTTGAATATTGCGAAAAATGCTTCACAAATGCTTTGAAATAATTTAAGAGGAACCTATCCGGGAAAAAAGCTAATATAATAATTGTTAGAAAAATGTATGGATGAAACACTAGTTAATGATTTTTGAAAGAGTAGCATAATTATAATAAATGTGTAAGCATTGATCGACTCACTGATTTTTTTTTTTTTTTTTTCGAAATCAGATATTTTTCTGAACTGTCATCCGTGTTGTCATATATCATATCATTGTTATATCATTTCATTTCTGTTTCCCTCGATATTTGGCACAATGAATGTCTGAATAAAGTTACACACGTGGACGTGTTAGGTATACAACCCGGGGAGGAACCTGTGGACATGTGCACAATCTTTTCACATGTCTTGATGCTAGCCAGTGAAATTAAAATTCCAGGATGTATATCAAATGATTTATCCGATTTGATACACATGCATTTTAATGTATAAAAAGAATTAAAGAAAAAAACTAAACAATACGCGTTGTTCGAATCAAATGTCTAACGTGAAAAATATAATTTACATTTTCCCCCATATTTTTTGGATCACTTTTATCAATCTTGAAAAAAAATTTTTGTGTGTGTCCCATACGGAAAACCCATCTGCGATTATTTCTCAGCTAAGATAATGTAATAATTGTTACAAAAATGTATGGATGAAACAATAGTTGAGTTTTGGAAGAGTAGAATAATTGATAAATGTGCAAGCATTGATCAACTCGCGGATTTTTTCAAAATCAGACATGTTTCTGAACTACCATCCGTGTTGTCACATAACATATAATTGTCATATCATTTCATTTCTGTTTCCATCGATATCTGGCACAATGTCTGAATTAAGTTACACACATGGACCTGTTAGGTTTACAGCCCGGGTAGGGAACCTGTAGACATGTGTACAATCTTTTCACAATGACTCGATAACTGAAGCATGGTTTACTTTCTCTCTCTCGTTCCTAGGACAACTGGGAGGATTGGGAAGAAGAGGAGGGCCAACAGTCACAAGAAGATCAGAGACCTGGGGCAGAAAGAACAGCAGAGCAAGACGGAAGACACCCTTGTCCAAAACACGTGAAACCGTCGACAGTGAACACGGCGGACAAAGAGGCTCCGGCAGAAAACAAAGGAAACGATGTGAAACACAAGGTGAGTTAGTTACTGACGCTGGGAAGTCACTTATGGGGAGGCAAATTCACTGTGAACAAGGTGAGTTAGTTACTAACTGTGGGAAGTTACTCATGGGAAGGCAAATTCACTCACCCACTTTCTTCGGATTTATTTAAAATCTGTGTGTGTGTGTGTGTGTGTGTGTGTGTGTGTGTGTGTTTCTCTATCTCTCTCATTGTGTGTGCGTATGTGTGTGTGTGTGTGGGGGTGGGGGGGGGGGGGTGGATTGGGAGGGGGCTGGGATGTAAACCTTGCATGCTTTTTGTATGCTTTTAATGTTCGGAATCTTTCAGTTTCACTGTCACACAGACTATAGCTCTAACCATGTATTCGGGTAAGTATTTGATAATTATGTTCATTATCTTGTAGTTCACTGTTGCAGTCATTTTTGAAAATGGTCAGCAGATTTTCACGTAAGATGTTGTGCAATTTGTTTTACATGTGCCACAGCACACATTACCATCAACTGTTTGTGGTGCTGGTCCTGAGTATGTATAATACATGTATATGTAATTTTGGAGTAGATATGGCTTTTGAAAAGATTGACTGATGCTGCTTCTTGATCTGTTGATTTTATTGAGAAATATAGTGCTTTGTGTTGTGCTTGTATTATCATTACTATGATATTGATAGTTGTCCTTTTGCGTTGCACTGATTTTGCAGGGGATGGAAAAGAAAACAAAGACGACGACGAAGAAGAAGAACGGGAAACCATCTCTGAAAGTGGAAAGAAAAAACCACATACATGACGACATCGACTTTTATGACGATTATGATGATTTCTGCTGAGTAACGTTGGCTTATAATATGTTCTCTTGCATGATGACGACTGCTGTCTTTTGTCATACTGTGCATGGATGTGGATGTATATGGGTGCGTGTGACATAACAACTGAGTAGCCTTCTTTGACTGAGAGATCGGTTTAACTCAGTAGTCATAATAATCCAGTTGTTGCTGAATGTGTGTGTGTGTGTGTGTGTGTGTGTGTGTGTAGGGTTGTTTTGATGGTGGTGTAAGTGTGGTTGTCATGTACACAGTTAATAAATCGATTTTCTAAACACAGTATGGTTGTTTGAGTGCATATATATGTGTGTGTGTATTAAAAATCTTTTGTCAGTCAAGGATCAAAATCTTAGGCCTTGCCTTGTCGTCCAATCTGTCTCTGTGACAAGAATAACGACACAACAATAATAATGTTGGTTACTACTACTACTACTACTACTACTACTGAAAGAGAAAGAGTGAGCAAGAGAGAGAATGGGGGAGACACCATTATCAACCACTCACAAAGGCTTAACTTTCGATTACTATCAAGTCCTCTCTGATTAAACATTCCTGTGGTGTGAGTTACCGCTCGCCATCGTTATCAGTTGTATTTGCTGACCAGTGTACGATGTCATCCCTTAGTGCTATCAGCCAACACACGTGTTGGTAACGACAACTGACCACCCCTGCCCACCCTACACGGCAGTGAATGCTGAAGTTCACTGACTGGGTGATACTCTTGGATGAAAGTCAGTTATGAATGAGATTTTCCTTCACTGTTTCGCTGGACTGAATAGGTAAGGAAGGGGTGGGGGGTGGAATAGTGTGTAGGGGGTCAGGGGGAGGGGGTGAAAGGTTAAAGGGTGGCGGGGGAGGTGGGAGAGGCAGAGGGGTGATTATTTCCATTGACAAACGCATCACCGCTCTTCCCTTTTCTCTCCATTATCGCCCCCTTCCTCCCCAACCCCGACGTAAAATCACCACAAAGAAATGCATGTATAAACGGGCTATATTCAGGTGTTTTTTGTGGGTTTTTTTTTCACACACAACACCACACATATGGCATAGCACTACACATCACACTACACCACGCAAAACATATATTGAACAGTGTGTGTGTGTGTGTGTGTGTGTGTGTGGAATTTTCATCACGTGCCGAAGACAGAACCTGCTATATGGATGACTACAACTGACCCCACTAACCTCAAGGCTGTGAATGCTGAAGTCCATTGATACGACAGGGAAAGTTTCCCAAGGTGGACAGTCAGTTACTGAATAAGACTTTCACCTTCCCTGATTTTGATGTGTAAAGAAGGGGGGAAGGAGAGATTTGGCGTGGGTGGAACATGGTGGTGTGTGTGTGGGGGGTGGGAGGGGTGGGTGCTGGGGGGGGGGAACTAACAAAGTAATGAAATATTTCCAGTGGGTACACATTTGTATTTGTATTTGTATTTCTTTTTATCACAACAGATTTCTCTGTGTGAAATTCAGGCTGCTCTCCCCAGGGAGAGCGTGTTGCTACACTACAGCACCACCCATTTTTTGTATTTTTTCCTGCGTGCAGTTTTATTTGTTTTTCCTATCGAAGTGGATTTTTCTACAGAATTTTGACAGGAACAACCCTTTTGTTGCCGTGGGTTCTTTTACGTGCGCTAAGTGCATGCTGCACACGGGACCTCGGTTAATCGTCTCATCTGAATGACTAGCGTCCAGACCACCACTCAAGGTCTAGTGGAGGGGGAGAAAATATCGGCGGCTGAGCCGTGATTCGAACCAGCGCGCTCAGATTCTCTTGCTTCCTAGGTGGACGCATTACCTCTAGGCCATCACTCCACATGTGTAACACCTGTCTCAGCCCCATTGTCACCCTTCACATCCAAAATCCTTCAGGTATGTAGACAGTGAGCTCTCTCAGGTGACCGACATGGCATGGCCTCAGTTGTGGGAAAGGTTGATTGCTCAGCGCTCAACGCTTGGCGGACCCATCATGACTGACGGCTGTATAGGCAGTATTTGAAATTGTGTAGTGGAGCTGAAACTAGCAGGTGTTAAGATCACGCTGGTCAGTGTTAAAGACAGTCTACAAGCTTCAGAACAAAGATAAGTGATTTTTCTGTGAATTTGATTAATAATTTGTCATCGCGTTATTGTTTAATGTTTGAATTATTAGTAAATTATTGAGAGGGCTCAAAACACTGGTTCTCGTCCGATCACCGAAGGCAACGTTGGGCCCAGTTAGTACTTGGATGGGTGACTTCCTGGGAACACCGGGTGTTGTTGGCAACGTTTTAAGGCCCAACACTTGGCTTATATCATAGAATGACGTAAGTTTACATTTGGGCCAACAGCAAAGAAAGAGCTGTATTATCAATGGTTTCTCCAGTCAATGGGAAACCATTTACAGCTTAGTCTTTTGTGAAGGACTATGACTCGCAAACTAGGAGGCAAAATTGCACTGGCTTTTAGTGCTGCAGCCTTGTGGGCTAGTTGGCCTTTGGGAACCATCCCAACGCCGACTGTCCTAAAACCCTCATGGCCGAGAGAGTGGGGATGTACTTGGGCAAGACACTCTCCACAACAATCAAATTCTAGCCCAAATAGGCGGAACAGCAGTTGACTCCTCTGCTGTTCTGATGGTCATAGTCGAACACGACTGACTATCATATACAGTGCCAGGGGGAAAACAGCAGAAAGTGGTGTTTCAGGTCATAAAACATTACCCAAACCAACCAGCCTAAAACTGAGAAAATGGTCTGGAGATATACCATTCTAGACAAACTGTGTGAATTTTCAACCTTCCAGAGCTATTTGCCTTTTTCTGATGATGTCATCAGTGGCGTTACTATGCACGTACGTAATACGTTTATGGCAGTCAAGGGGTTTTCAGTCGCAAAATCGTGTAGGTTTTGTGGCTAACATTTACATATGTCATGCTCCCCTGCTTCATGATATAGCAAATACTGATTTGAAGAATTTTAGTTCAAAACACTGTGTATATCGTGCAAATAAGCGGTATGAGTCAGGAAAAGGAAGTTTACTCACCGAGCAACTACCATCCCACCCCCACCCATCCCCCCACCCCCCAACACTCACAAGAATAAAGCAGGTATGTTTTAAACGTAATTAGAATGTTCTGTAGAAATTTTACAATTGTTTTCCACACGAAGCTACATGACCTAGCATCTTGAAGGCAATTGTGAGGCCATTGTGGGGCCAACCTGATGTTTATAAATGTAACAAGATTTTTGTCCAACTCTCCTATCCTCAAACAGCAAATATTTCAAGATATGTGATTTTATTGGTGCGACAATTTTATAGTGTGCTTTTGTTTGCTGTTGATGATTAACTAGTGGGCAGTTTTGGGTATCATGATTCACATTTACAGTAATTGTTTAGTGTATCTGTTAAAGAAAAGAGCAAACATGAGACAGTCTCCAGTCAAGGGTTGAGTAAGTCCCAGACTTCATTATACGTTTTGATGAATCGACTGGAGAGCCATTTGTCTGTATTTCTAATGCAAACGGCTGCAGCGTCAGTTAGAGAAGCTTCATTCAAGACATTTAGACGGTGACTGCTGGAACCCGCAGACTTCCTATATCGCATGGACATGTCTGCAATTGTATTTATCTTTTTTTTTTCTCAAGGCCTGACTAAGCGCGTTGGGTTACGCTGCTGGTCAGGCATCTGCTTGGCATATGTGGTGTAGCGTATACGGAATTGTCCGAACGCAGTGACACCTCCTTGAGCTCCTGAAACTGAAACTGTTAAAGTGGGCCTGCTGATGGTAAAAGAAATTAGAGGAAATGGCATCAAGAAAAGAGCAAACATGAAACAATCTCCAGTCAAGGGTTGAGGAAGTCCCAGACTTCATTATACATTTTGATGAATCGACTGGAGAGCCATTTGTCTGTATTTCTAATACAAACGGCTGCAGCTTCAGTCAGAGAAGTTTCATTCAAGACATAGTTAGACGGTGACTGCTGGAACCCGCAGACTTCCTATATCACATGGACATGTCTGCAATTGTTTTAGGACCTAAGCCCATAGCATAGAGCTTGCTTTTAAACGCTTCAGAATCAAAAATACTTTGATGATGAAATTGTTCAACAACAGCCTTTTAAAAACTTTTAGGTATTCCTCCAAGACATCGGAGAAAGCATTTTACAAGCCAGAGTGCACGGTACCCCCCTCGGTCTTGCGGACTATATCTGCACAGCTGCTGCATATAACTTTTGCTGTTGTTACTGTTGTTGTTGTTCCTGTTGCTGCTGTCATTGTTGTTGTTGTTGTTGCTGTTGTTTTGGTTTTTTTTCTAGTAAAAGCAGGACCACGCGAATCTGGGGTGACACGGGAGCTGTTGTATTCCGGTCCACAGCACTGTTTCGTCTCAACACGAACGCGAACGCTCGCCGCTTAATATGAAGCCGCGCACAGGTGAAAGCTCAGACATATACAAGGCAATGGAGTCTTTTTTAAATACCGCCCGATTAACGTGTTTATTCAGGAGCAGGTGTTGCGGGACAAACTGTCGTTGGCCATAACAAAACCATCTGCGCACGGCAGGTGTGTTTACGGTTAACGGGTATTTCCGTTACGTGTTCAACAGACCCTCAGCTCATTAGAAGATCAGTGGGGAAGGGGGGTGGGGGGGGAGGGGGGCAGGAAGTCGATGATACACAGCAGTGCATCAGAAGATCGATAGCATACACCACATTAAAAGATCGATAACGTATGCGGGTGATCGGGAGGGGGTGGGGGAGGGAGGTCAAAAACTATACAGAAAGATGTGCTACACATGTTATCCCGACATGTCCATTTTTCGCCAATTTCGCAGGCCGCGTCCTGTAAAAATAGTGCCTAATTTTAAATGCGGATATCTCGGAACTGAGTTGACGCAAGTCTTTTTATGTGGTATTTTTGGACTCGGGAGCTGAAAAACTATACAGAAAGATGTGCTACACATGTTATCCCGACATGTCCATTTTTCGGCAATTTCGCAGGCCGCGACCTGAAAAAATAGTGCCTAATTTCAAATGCGGATATCTCGGAATTGAGTTGACGCAGGTCTATTTATGTGCTATTTTTGGACTCGGGAGGTGAAAAACTATACAGAAAGACGTGCTACACATGTTATCCCGACATGTCCATTTTTCGCCAATTTCGCTGGCCGCAACCTGAAAAAATAGTGTCCAACTTCAAATGCGGGTATCTCGGAAGTGAGTTGACGCAAGTCTTTTTATGTGGTATTTTTGGACTCTGGAGGTGAAAAACGATACAGAAAGACGTGCTACACATGTTATCCCGACATGTCCATTTTTCGCCAATTTCGCAGGCCGCGACCTGAAAAAATAGTGTCTAATTTGAAATGCAGATATCTCGGAACTGAGTTGACGCAAGTCTTTTTATGTGGTATTTTTGGACTCGGGAGGTCAAAAACTATACAGAAAGATGTGCTACACATGTTATCCCGACATGTCCATTTTTCGCCAATTTCGCAGGCCGCGACCTGAAAAAATAGTGTCCAACTTCAAATGCGGATATCTCGGAACTGAGTTGACGCAAGTCTTTTTATGTGGTATTTTTGGACTCGGGAGGTGAAAGACTATACAGAAAGATGTGCTACACATGTTATCCCGACATGTCCATTTTTCGCCAATTTCGCAGGCCGCGACCTGAAAAAATAGTGTCTAATTTGAAATGCGGATATCTCGGAACTGAGTTGACGCAAGTCTTTTTATGTGGTATTTTTGGACTCGGGAGGTGAAAAACTATACAGAAAGATGTGCTACACATGTTATCCCGACATGTCCATTTTTCGCCAATTTCGCAGGCCGCGACCTGAAAAAATAGTGTCAACTTCAAATGCGGGTATCTCGGAAGTGAGTTGACGCAAGTCTTTTTATGTGGTATTTTTGGACTCGGGAGGTGAAAAACTATACAGAAAGACGTCCTACACATGTTCTCCCGACATGTCCATTTTTCCCCAATTTCGCAGGCTGCAACGTGGAAAAATAGTGTCTAATTTGAAATGCGGATATCTCGGAACTGAGTTGACGCAAGTCTTTTTATGTGGTATTTTTGGACTCGGGAGGTGAAAAACTATACAGAAAGATGTGCTACACATGTTATCCCGACATGTCCATTTTTCGCCAATTTCGCTGGCCGCAACCTGAAAAAATAGTGTCCAACTTCAAATGCGGGTATCTCGGAACTGAGTTGACGCAAGTCTTTTTATGTGGTATTTTTGGACTCGGGAGGTCAAAAACTATACAGAAAGATGTGCTACACATGTTATCCCGACATGTCCATTTTTCGCCAATTTCGCAGGCCGCGACCTGAAAAATAGTGTCTAATTTTAAATGCGGATATCTCGGAACTGAGTTGACGCAAGTCTTTTTATGTGGTATTTTTGGACTCGGGAGGTCAAAAACTATACAGAAAGATGTGCTACACATGTTATCCCGACATGTCCATTTTTCGCCAATTTCGCAGGCCGCGACCTGAAAAAATAGTGTCTAATTTCAAATGCGGATATCTCGGAACTGAGTTGACGCAAGTCTTTTTATGTGGTATTTTTGGACTCGGGAGGTGAAAACTATACAGAAAGATGTGCTACACATGTTATCCCGACATGTCCATTTTTCGCCAATTTCGCAGGCCGCGACCTGAAAAATAGTGTCTAATTTGAAATGCGGATATCTCGGAACTGAGTTGACGCAAGTCTTTTTATGTGGTATTTTTGGACTCGGGAGGTGAAAAACTATACAGAAAGATGTGCTACACATGTTATCCCGACATGTCCATTTTTCGCCAATTTCGCAGGCCATGACCTGAAAAAATAGTGTCTAATTTCAAATGCGGATATCTCGGAACTGAGTTGACGCAAGTCTTTTTATGTGGTATTTTTGGACTCGGGAGGTGAAAAACTATACAGAAAGACGTGCTACACATGTTATCCCGACATGTCCATTTTTCGCCAATTTCGCTGGCCGCAACCTTAAAAAATAGTGTCCAATTTCAAATGCGGATATCTCGGAACTGAGTTGACGCAAGTCTTTTTATGTGGTATTTTTGGACTCAGGAGGTGAAAAACTATACAGAAAGATGTGCTACACATGTTATCCCGACATGTCCATTTTTCGCCAATTTTGCAGGCCGCGACCTGAAAAAATAGTTTCTAATTTGAAATGCGGATATCTCGGAACTGAGTTGACGCAAGTCTTTTTATGTGGTATTTTTGGACTCGGGAGGTGAAAAACTATACAGAAAGATGTGCTACACATGTTATCCCGACATGTCCATTTTTCGCCAATTTTGCAGGCCGCGACCTGAAAAAGTAGTGTTCAACTTCAAATGCGGGTATCTCGGAAGTGAGTTGACGCAAGTCTTTATATGTGGTATTTTTGGACTCGGGAGGTGAAAAACTATACAGAAAGACGTCCTACACATGTTCTCCCGACATGTCCATTTTTCCCCAATTTCACAGGCTGGAACTTGGAAAAATAATGTCTAATTTGAAATGCGGATATCTCGGAACTGAGTTGACGCAAGTCTTTTTATGTGGTATTTTTGGACTCGGGAGGTGAAAAACTATACAGAAAGATGTGCTACACATGTTATCCCGACATGTCCATTTTTCGCCAATTTCGCAGGCCGCGACCTGAAAAAATAGTGTCTAATTTCAAATGCGGATATCTGTCGGAACTGAGTTGACGCAAGTCTTTTTATGTGGTATTTTTGGACTCGGGAGGTGAAAAACTATACAGAAAGACGTGCTACACATGTTATCCCGACATGTCCATTTTTCGCCAATTTCGCTGGCCGCAACCTTAAAAAATAGTGTCCAATTTCAAATGCGGATATCTCGGAACTGAGTTGACGCAAGTCTTTTTATGTGGTATTTTTGGACTCGGGAGGTCAAAAACTATACAGAAAGATGTGCTACACATGTTATCCCGACATGTCCATTTTTCGCCAATTTTGCAGGCCGCGACCTGAAAAAATAGTGTCTAATTTCAAATGCGGATATCTCGGAACTGAGTTGACGCAAGTCTTTTTATGTGGTATTTTTGGACTCAGGAGGTGAAAAACTATACAGAAAGATGTGCTACACATGTTATCCCGACATGTCCATTTTTCGCCAATTTTGCAGGCCGCGACCTGAAAAAATAGTGTCTAATTTCAAATGCGGATATCTCGGAACTGAGTTGACGCAAGTCTTTTTATGTGGTATTTTTGGACTCGGGAGGTGAAAAACTATACAGAAAGACGTCCTACACATGTTCTCCCGACATGTCCATTTTTCGCCAATTTCTGCAGGCTGCGACCTGAAAAATAGTGTCTAATTTGAAATGCGGATATCTCGGAACTGAGTTGACGCAGTCTTTTTATGTGGTATTTTTGGACTCGGGAGGTCAAAAACTATACAGAAAGATGTGCTACACATGTTATCCCGACATGTCCATTTTTCGCCAATTTCGCAGGCCGCGACCTGAAAAAATAGTGTCTAATTTCAAATGCGGATATCTCGGAACTGAGTTGACGCAAGTCTTTTTATGTGGTATTTTTGGACTCGGGAGGTGAAAAACTATACAGAAAGATGTGCTACACATGTTATCCCGACATGTCCATTTTTCGCCAATTTCGCAGGCGCGACCTGAAAAAATAGTGTCTAATTTCAAATGCGGATATCTCGGAACTGAGTTGACGCAAGTCTTTTTATGTGGTATTTTTGGACTCGGGAGGTGAAAAACTATACAGAAAGATGTGCTACACATGTTATCCCGACATGTCCATTTTTCGCCAATTTTGCAGGCCGCGACCTGAAAAAATAGTGTCAAATTTCAAATGCGGATATCTCGGAACTGAGTTGACGCAAGTCTTTTTATGTGGTATTTTTGGACTCGGGAGGTCAAAAACTATACAGAAAGATGTGCTACACATGTTATCCCGACATGTCCATTTTTCGCCAATTTCGCAGGCCGCGACCTGAAAAAATAGTGTCTAATTTCAAATGCGGATATCTCGGAACTGAGTTGACGCAAGTCTCTTTATGTGGTATTTTTGGACTCGGGAGGTCAAAAACTATACAGAAAGATGTGCTACACATGTTATCCCGACATGTCCATTTTTCGCCAATTTCGCAGGCCGCGACCTGAAAAAATAGTGTCTAATTTCAAATGCGGATATCTCGGAACTGAGTTGACGCAAGTCTTTTTATGTGGTATTTTTGGACTCGGGAGGTCAAAAACTATACAGAAAGATGTGCTACACATGTTATCCCGACATGTCCATTTTTCGCCAATTTTCGCAGGCCGCGACCTGAAAAAATAGTGCCTAATTTCAAATGCGGATATCTCGGAACTGAGTTGACGCAAGTCTTTTTATGTGGTATTTTTGGACTCGGGAGGTCAAAAACTATACAGAAAGATGTGCTACACATGTTATCCCGACATGTCCATTTTTCGCCAATTTTCGCAGGCCGCGACCTGAAAAAATAGTGTCAACTTTCAAATGCGGATATCTCGGAACTGAGTTGACGCAAGTCTTTTTATGTGGTATTTTTGGACTCGGGAGGTCAAAAACTATACAGAAAGATGTGCTACACATGTTATCCCGACATGTCCATTTTTCGCCAATTTTGCAGGCCGCGACCTGAAAAAATAGTGTCTAATTTCAAATGCGGATATCTCGGAACTGAGTTGACGCAAGTCTTTTTATGTGGTATTTTTGGACTCGGGAGGTCAAAAACTATACAGAAAGATGTGCTACACATGTTATCCCGACATGTCCATTTTTCGCCAATTTTCGCAGGCCGCGACCTGAAAAAATAGTGTCCTAATTTCAAATGCGGATATCTCGGAACTGAGTTGACGCAAGTCTTTTTATGTGGTATTTTTGGACTCGGGAGGTCAAAAACTATACAGAAAGATGTGCTACACATGTTATCCCGACATGTCCATTTTTCGCCAATTTCGCAGGCCGCGACCTGAAAAAATAGTGTCTAATTTCAAATGCGGATATCTCGGAACTGAGTTGACGCAAGTCTTTTTATGTGGTATTTTTGGACTCGGGAGGTCAAAAACTATACAGAAAGATGTGCTACACATGTTATCCCGACATGTCCATTTTTCGCCAATTTTGCAGGCCGCGACCTGAAAAAATAGTGTCTAATTTCAAATGCGGATATCTCGGAACTGAGTTGACGCAAGTCTTTTTATGTGGTATTTTTGGACTCGGGAGGTCAAAAACTATACAGAAAGATGTGCTACACATGTTATCCCGACATGTCCATTTTTCGCCAATTTCGCAGGCCGCGACCTGAAAAATAGTGTCTAATTTCAAATGCGGATATCTCGGAACTGAGTTGACGCAGGTCTTTTTATGTGGTATTTTGGACTCGGGAGGTCGAAAACTATACAGAAAGATGTGCTACACATGTTATCCCGACATGTCCATTTTTCGCCAATTTTGCAGGCCGCGACCTGAAAAAGTAGTGTCAAATTTCAAATGCGGATATCTCGGAACTGAGTTGACGCAGGTCTTTATATGTGGTATTTTTGGACTCGGGAGGTCAAAAACTATACAGAAAGATGTGCTACACATGTTATCCCGACATGTCCATTTTTCGCCAATTTTGCAGGCCGCGACCTGAAAAAATAGTGTCTAATTTCAAATGCGGATATATCGGAACTGAGTTGACGCAGGTCTTTTTATGTGGTATTTTTGGACTCGGGAGGTCAAAAACTATACAGAAAGATGTGCTACACATGTTATCCCGACATGTCCATTTTTCGCCAATTTCGCTGGCCGCGACCTGAAAAAATAGTGTCCTACTTTCAAATGCGGTATCTCGGAAGTGAGTTGACGCAAGTCTTTTTATGTGGTATTTTTGGACTCGGGAGGTGAAAAACTATACAGAAAGATGTGCTACACATGTTATCCCGACATGTCTATTTTTCGCCAATTTTCGCAGGCCGCGACCTGAAAAAATAGTGTCCTAATTTCAAATGCGGGTATCTCGGAACTGAGTTGACGCAGGTCTTTTTATGTGGTATTTTTGGACTCGGGAGGTGAAAAACTATACAGAAAGATGTGCTACACATGTTATCCCGACATGTCCATTTTTCGCCAATTTTCGCAGGCCGTGACCTGAAAAAATAGTGTCCTAATTTCAAATGCGGATATATCGGAACTGAGTTGACGCAAGTCTTTTTATGTGGTATTTTTGGACTCGGGAGGTCAAAAACTATACAGAAAGATGTGCTACACATGTTATCCCGACATGTCCATTTTTCGCCAATTTGCAGGCCGCGACCTGAAAAAATAGTGTCCAATTTCAAATGCGGATATCTCGGAACTGAGTTGACGCAAGTCTTTTTATGTGGTATTTTTGGACTCGGGAGGTCAAAAACTATACAGAAAGATGTGCTACACATGTTATCCCGACATGTCCATTTTTCGCCAATTTTGCAGGCCGCGACCTGAAAAAATAGTGTCCTAATTTCAAATGCGGATATCTCGGAACTGAGTTGACGCAGGTCTTTTTATGTGGTATTTTTGGACTCGGGAGGTCAAAAACTATACAGAAAGATGTGCTACACATGTTATCCCGACATGTCCATTTTTCGCCAATTTTCGCAGGCCGCGACCTGAAAAAATAGTGCCTAATTTAAATGCGGATATCTCGGAACTGACTTGACGCAGGTCTATTTATGTGGTATTTTTGGACTCGGGAGGTCAAAAACTATACAGAAAGATGTGCTACACATGTTATCCCGACATGTCCATTTTTCGCCAATTTTGCAGGCCGCGACCTGAAAAATAGTGCCTAATTTCAAATGCGGATATCTCGGAACTGAGTTGACGCAGGTCTTTTTATGTGGTATTTTTGGACTCGGGAGGTCAAAAACTATACAGAAAGATGTGCTACACATGTTATCCCGACATGTCCATTTTTCGCCAATTTTGCAGGCCGCGACCTGAAAAAATAGTGCCTAATTTCAAATGCGGATATCTCGGAACTGAGTTGACGCAGGTCTTTTTATGTGGTATTTTTGGACTCGGGAGGTCAAAAACTATACAGAAAGATGTGCTACACATGTTATCCCGACATGTCCATTTTTCGCCAATTTTGCAGGCCGCGACCTGAAAAATAGTGCCTAATTTCAAATGCGGATATCTCGGAACTGAGTTGACGCAGGTCTTTTTATGTGGTATTTTTGGACTCGGGAGGTCAAAAACTATACAGAAAGATGTGCTACACATGTTATCCGACATGTCCATTTTTCGCCAATTTTGCAGGCCGCGACCTGAAAAATAGTGTCTAATTTCAAATGCGGATATCTCGGAACTGAGTTGACGCAGTCTTTTTATGTGGTATTTTTGGACTCGGGAGGTCAAAACTATACAGAAAGATGTGCTACACATGTATCCCGACATGTCCATTTTTCGCCAATTTCGCAGGCCGCGACCTGAAAAAATAGTGCCAAATTTCAAATGCGGATATCTCGGAACTGAGTTGATGCAGGTCTATTTATGTGGTATTTTTGGACTCAGGAGGTCAAAACTATACAGAAAGATGTGCTACACACTTTATCCGACATGTCCATTTTTCGCCAATTTTGCAGGCCGCGACCTGAAAAAATAGTGTCAAATTTCAAATGCGGATATCTCGGAACTGAGTTGATGCAGGTCTATTTATGTGGTATTTTTGGACTCGGGAGGTCAAAAACTATACAGAAAGATGTGCTACACACAGTTATTCCGACATGTCCATTTTTCGCAATTTTCGCAGGCCGCGACATGAAAAAATAGTGTCCTACTTTCAAATGCAGCTATCTCGGAACTGAGTTGACGCAAGTCTTTTTATGTGGTATTTTTGGACTCGGGAGGTGAAAAACGATACAGAAAGACGTGCTACACATGTTATCCCGACATGTCCATTTTTCGCCAATTTCGCAGGCCGCGACCTGAAAAAATAGTGTCTAATTTGAAATGCAGATATCTCGGAACTGAGTTGACGCAAGTCTTTTTATGTGGTATTTTTGGACTCGGGAGGTCAAAAACTATAGAGAAAGATGTGCTACACATGTTATCCCGACAGGTCCATTTTTCGCAAATTTCGCAGGCCTCGACCTGAAAAAATAGTGTGCAACTTCAAATGCGGTTATCTCGGAAGTGACTTGACGCAAGTCTTTTTATGTGGTATTTTTGGACTCGGGAGGTGAAAGACTATACAGAAAGATGTGCTACACATGTTATCCCGACATGTCCATTTTTCGCCAATTTCGCAGGCCGCGACCTGGAAAAATAGTTTCTAATTTAAATGCGGATATTCGGAACTGAGTTCGCAAGTCTTTTATGTGGTACTTTTTGGACTCGGGAGGTCAAAAACTATACAGAAAGATGTGCTACACATGTTATCTCCGACATGTCCATTTTTCGCCAATTTTGCGGAGGCCGCGACTGAAAAAATAGTGTCCAAGCTTCAAATGCGCTATCTCGGAACTGAGTTGACGCAAGTCCTTTTTATGTGGTATTTTGGACTCGGGAGGTGAAAAACTATACAGAAAGACGTCCTACACATGTTCTCCCGACATGTCCATTTTTCGCCAATTTTGCAGGCCCGCGACCTGAAAAAATAGTTGTCTAATTTCAAATGCGGATATCTCGGAACTGAGTTGACGCAAGGTCTTTTTATGTGGTATTTTTGGACTCGGGAGGTGAAAAAACTATACAGAAAGACGTCCTACACATGTTCTCCCGACATGTCCATTTTTCGCCAATTTTGCAGGCCCGCAGACTGAAAAATAGTGCCTAATTTCAAATGCGGATATCTCGGAACTGAGTTGACGCAGGTCTTTTTATGTGGTATTTTTGGACTCGGGAGGTCAAAAACTATACAGATAGATGTGCTACACATGTTATCCCGACATGTCCATTTTTCGCCAATTTTGCAGGCCGCGACATGAAAAAATAGCGCCTAATTTCAAATGCGGATATCTCGGAACTGAGTTGACGCAGGTCTTTTTATGTGGTATTTTTGGACTCGGGAGGTCAAAAACTATACAGAAAGATGTGCTACACAATGTTATCCCGACATGTCCATTTTTCGCCAATTTGCAGGGCCGCGACCTGAAAAAATATGTCCTAATTTCAAATGCGGATATCTCGAACTGAGTTGACGCAGGTCTTTTTATGTGGTATTTTTGGACTCGGGAGGTCAAAAACTATACAGAAAGATGTGCTACACATGTATCCCGACATGTCCATTTTTCGCCAATTTTGCAGGCCGCGACCTGAAAAAATAGTGTCTAATTTCAAATGCGGATATCTCGGAACTGAGTTGACGCAAGTCTTTTATGTGGTATTTTTGGACTCGGGAGGTCAAAAAACTATACAGAAAGATGTGCTACACATGTTATCCCGACATGTCCATTTTTCGTCCAATTTGCAGGCCGCGACCTGAAAAAATAGTGCCTAATTTCAAATGCGGATATCTCGGAACTGAGTTGACGCAAGTCTTTTTATGTGGTATTTTTGGACTCGGGAGGTCAAAAACTATACAGAAAGATGTGCTACACATGTTATCCCGACATGTCCATTTTTCGCCAATTTTGCAGGCCGCGACCTGAAAAATAGTGCCTAATTTCAAATGCGGATATCTCGGAACTGAGTTGACGCAAGGTCTTTTATGTGGTATTTTTGGACTCGGGAGGTCAAAAACTATACAGAAAGATGTGCTACACATGTTATCCCGACATGTCCATTTTTCGCCAATTTTGCAGGCCGCGACCTGAAAAAATAGTGCCTAATTTCAATGCGGATATCTCGGAACTGAGTTGACGCAAGTCTTTTTATGTGGTATTTTTGGACTCGGGAGGTCAAAAAACTATACAGAAAGATGTGCTACACATGTTATCCCGACATGTCCATTTTTCGCCAATTTGCAGGCCGCGACCTGGAAAAATAGCTCTAATTTGAAATGCGGATATCTCGGAACTGAGTTGACGCATGTCTTTTTATGTGGTATTTTTGGACTCGGAGGTCAAAAACTATACAGAAAGATGTGCTACACATGTTATCCCGACATGTCCATTTTTCGTCAATTTTGCAGGCCGCGACCTGCAAAAATAGTCCAAATTTCTAATGCGGATATCTCGGAACTGAGTTGACGCAAGTCTTTTTATGTGGTATTTTTGGACTCGGGAGGTCAAAAACTATACAGAAAGATGTGCTACACATGTTATCCCGACATGTCCATTTTTCGCCAATTTTGCAGGCCGAGACATGGAAAAAAAAGCGTCTAATTTCAAATGCGGATATCTCGGAGCTCAGTTGAACGCAGGTCTTTTATTGTGGGTATTTTGGACTCGGGAGGTCAAAAACCTATACAGAAAGATGGTGCTACACAGTTATCGCCGACATGTCCATTTTTCGGCCATTTTTGCAGCCGCGTCCTGGAAAAAATAGCGCCTAATTCAAATGCGGATATCTCGGAACTGATTGACGCCAGGTCTTTTTATGGTGGAATTTTTGGACTCGGGAGTGTCAAAAACTATACAGACAGAGGTGCTACACATGTTATCCGACATGTCCATTTTTCGGCTCAATTTTGGCAGTGCCGAGACATGGAAAATAATAGCGCCTTATTTCAAATGCGGATATCTCGGAACTGACTTGACGCAGGTCTTTTATGTGGTATGTTTGGACTCGGGAGGTCAAAAAACTATACAGAAAGAATGTGCTACACATGTTATCCTTACATGTCATTTTTCTGTCAATTTGCAGGCC
>NC_134882.1:40739924-40769924 GCF_041734735.1 Babylonia areolata
GTTTATTGGGTGATTGGAAGTCTTTTTTTGGGGTTTTTTTGGAGGGGGTGAAAAAAACGAAGATGGTTTTTAACATTTTCCCGACTGTATTTTTCGCCAATTTTTCGCAGGCAGCGACCTAAAAAAAAAAAAAAAAAAAGTGTCTAATTTGAAATGGGATTTGAATGAGTTGACGCAAGTTTTTTTGGGATTTTTTAAATGGGAGGTAAAAAAAAACTATCGGAAGATTTTACAATGTTTCGACATTCCTTTTTTTCCCCAATTTCGCGGCCCGGGGAACGGGGGAAAAAAATGGGGTCAAAATTTAAATGCGGATATTCGGAATGAGTTTGGGAAGTTTTTATGGGTATTTTTGGACTCGGAGGTAAAAATATAAGAAAGATGGGGGGCTACACAGTTACCCCAAAAGCCCATTTTTCGCCAATTTGCAGGCCGGCCCTAAAAAAAATTGTGTAATTTAAATGCGATTCTGGGAAAAATGGGTTGCGCAAGCTTTTATGGGGGTATTTTTGACCGGGAGGTAAAAACTATACAGAAAGAGGTGCTACACATTTTTACCCCGACAGGGTCCATTTTTCCCCAAATTTCGAGGCCGGGGACTGAAAAAATAGTGTTTAATTTGAAAGGCAGTTATCTCGAAGTGAGTTTGACGCCAATTTTTTTTTATGGGGTATTTTTGGATGGGGGTCAAAAACTAAAAGGGGAAAGTGTGTACACATTTTTACCCCGGACGGGCCCCTTTTTTCGAAAATTTGGGGCCCTCGACCTAAAAAAATAGGTGCAACTTCAAATGCGGTTATCTCGGAAGTGATTGGGAGCAAGTTTTTTTTATGTGGTATTTTTGGATCGGGAGGTAAAAGGATATAAGAAAGTTGTGCTACACATGTTATCCCGACAGTCCTTTTTTTCGCCAATTTCGCAGGCCCACCTGGAAAAATAGTTTTAAATTTTTGAAATGCAGATATTGGGAAAGTAGTTGACGCAATTTTTTTTATGGGGGGTTTTTTTGGGGATCGGGGGGTTTGAAAAAAAAAAACAAAAAAGATGTGTACACATTTTACCCCCGAATGTCATTTTTCCCCAATTTTCGCGGGCCCGCCCCTAAAAAAAAATAGTGTCCGCTTAAAAATCGGTATCTGGAAGTGATTTGGGACGCAATTTCTTTTATGTGGTTTTTTTGGGACTCGGGAGGTAAAAAATTTTACGGGAAAGAGTCCTACACATTTTTCCGAATGCCCTTTTTTCCCCCAATTTTTGAAAGGTTTGAAACCGGGAAAAATAGTGCAAATTTTTAAAAATGCGGATATTCGGAATGTGTTGAAGAAAAGGGTTTTTTATGGGGTTTTTTTTGGAAATTCGGGGGGTAAAAAAAATATACAAAAAAGATTTTGCTACAGTGTTATCCAAAATGCCCTTTTTTTTCGCAAAATTTTCGCAGGCCGGGGACCTGAAAAAATATTTTAATTTCGAATGAGATGTTTGGGAAGTGAGTTGAGAAATGTCTTTTTATTTGGTTTTTTTGGCTGGGGGGTAAAAAATATAAGAAAGATGTGCTACACATTTTATCTCGACATTTTTTTTTTTCCCCAATTTAAAAAGGCTGAAACCTGGAAAAATAGGGGTGAATTTGAAATGGGGGATATATGTGGGAATTTGAGTTGGGGAAAGTCTTTTTTGGTATTTTGGATCGGGAGGTGAAAAACATACGGAAAAGACGTGCTCCCATTTTAAATTCCCGCATGCCCATTTTTTCCCCAATTTTCCCAAAGGGCGAAACCCTGAAAAAAAAGTGTCCCAATTAAAAAGGGCGGGTATCTCGGAAGTGAGTTGAGAAAGTCTTTTTAGGGTGGTATTTTTGGACTTGGGGGTTTGGAAAAAACGTAAAAGATAGACGTGAAAAAAGTTTTTCCCGACATGTCCATTTTTCCCCAATTTCGGGGGTAGCAAACCTAAAAAAATATTTGGTTTAATTTGAAATGCGGTTTATCTCGGAACTAAATTTTGACGCAGTCTTTTTATGGGGTTTTTTTTGGGGAATGGGAAAGGGTCAAAAATTTATACAAAAAGTTATGCTAAAATTGTTATCTGACATGCCCCTTTTTTTCGCCAATTTGGGCGGCCCGCGCCCGGGAAAAATAGCTTTTAAATTTTTTAAATGCGGAGATCTGGGGAACGGGATTTTGGAAACGAGTTTTTTTAAAGGGGGTATTTTTGGACTGGGGGGTTTCAAAAACTATACAAAAAGTTGCTAAAATGTTACCCCGGGACATGCCCAAATTTTTCGCCAATTTCGGGCCCGGTTGCCCTAAAAAAATTGTGTCAAATTTAAAATGCGGATATTGGGAAAATGAGTTGACGCAAGTTTTTTATGTGGTTTTTTTTGGACTGGGGAGGGAAAAAATAAAGAAAGAGGGCCTACCATTTTTCCCCCGACATGCCCTTTTTTCCCCAAATTTGCAGGCTGCAACGGAAAAAAATAGGGGTCGAATTTAAAATTTGGCGGATTTTTGGAACTGAGTTGACGAAAAGTCTTTTTTGGGGTATTTTTTGGACTCGGGAGGTAAAAAAACTATACAGAAAGTTATGTTTACAGATGTTTTCTGGGCAGCCCATTTTTCCCCAAATTTTCGCGGGCCCGCAACCGGGAAAAAAAATAGCTTTAAATTTTTTAAATGCGGGGGTCTCGGAACTGGTTGACGAAAGCTTTTTTGGGGTTTTTTTTTTGGATGGGGGGTCAAAAACTATAAAAAAGTTTTGCTGACTTTTACCCCGACTGTCCATTTTTCGCCAATTTCACGGGCCCGGGAACTGAAAAAATAGTGTCCATCCTTCAATGGGGCTATCTGGGAAAGGGTGATTTTGACGCAAGTCTTTTTATGTGGTTTTTTGGACTGGGGAGGGGGAAAAAAAAATACAGAAAGACTTTGCAACATTTTAAATCCAAAATGTCCTTTTTTCGCCAATTTCGAGGGGGACCTGAAAAATGGGTTTTAAATTTTTAAAAAAAATGAGAATTCGGAAGGATTTGACCCCAATTTTTTTTTTTGGTTTTTTTGGACGGGGGAGGTAAAAAAATTTAGAGAAAGTGTGCTAACATGTTATCCCGAAGGCCCAAATTTTGCAAATTTGCAGGTTCGACCGGGAAAAAAAAAGTGTGAACTTAAAATGCGGTTATTCGGAAGTGATTGACGAAAGTCTTTTTATGGGGGTTTTTTTGGGATCGGGGGTAAAAGGGGATATACAAAAAGATGTGTTTCAATGTTATCCGACATGCCCATTTTTCCCCAATTTCGCAGGAGGCGGACCTAAAAAAATTAGTTTTAAATTTTGAAAGGGCAGATTTTGGAAAATGATTTGAAAAAAGTTTTTTTATGTGGTATTTTTGGATTTCGGGAGGTGAAAAATATACAGAAAAATGTCCTAAATGTTCCCCCGACGTCCATTTTTCCCAATTTGCAGGTGGAAGGGGGAAAAAAGGGTTTGTCTAATTTAAAATGCGGATATCTCGGAAGGGTTTGGGACGCAAGTCTTTTTATGTGGTTTTTTGGGAAATCAGGGGTAAAAAAACCCTTTACGGGAAAGATGTGTCAAGGTTTTCCCGACATGCCCATTTTTCCCCAAATTTTTTGAGGCGGGAAACCTGAAAAAATAGTGTCAAATTTAAAATGAGATATTGGGAAATTTAAAGTTGACGAAGTTTTTTTTATGGGGTATTTTTTGGGAATCGGGGGGTTTAAAAAAAATTACAAAAAAAGCTTTGTTCACATGTTACCCGACAGGGCCCATTTTTCCCCAAATTTTGCGGGCCCGCGCCCTAAAAATTTTTGTGTCAAATTTGAAATGGGGATTTCGGAAGGGGAGTTGAGCAATTTTTTTTTGTGGTTTTTTTTTGGACGGGAGGTCAAAAATTTAGAGAAAGATGTGCTAACATTTTTCCCAAAGGGGTCCATTTTGGGCAAATTTCGCAGGCCTCGCCCTAAAAAAATTGTGTGCAACTTAAAAAGGGGTTATTGGGAAAAGTGATTGACGCAAGTTTTTTTTTGGTGGTTTTTTTTGGGAATCGGGAGGTGAAAAGATATACGGGAAAGATGTGTAAAACATGTTACCCCGGAAAATGCCCATTTTTCCCCAATTTTTCCCCGGCCCACCGGGAAAATTTTTTGTGTTTTTAATTTGAAATGAGATATTGGGAAAAGGTGGTTGAGCAATTTTTTTTTTTGGGGGTTTTTTTTGGGATCGGGAGGGGGGAAAAACTTACAAAAGATGGTAACATGTTCCCCCGAATGTCCTTTTTTTCGAAATTTTCGCGGGCCCGCCACTGAAAAAAAGTTTTCCGTTTAAAATTGCGGTATTGGGGAAGGTGGGTTGAGAAGTCTTTTTTTGTGGTTTTTTTGGGGACTCGGGAGGGGGGAAAAAAACTATCAAAAAAGGCCCTACACATGTTCCCCGGACATGCCCAATTTTTCCCCCCAATTTCGCGGGCTAAAACCGGGAAAAATGGGTGTTCGAATTTTAAATGGGATATTGGGAAAACTGAGTTAAAGAATCTTTTTATGGGGTATTTTGGGAAATCGGGGGGGTTTAAAAAAATAAAAAACAGAAAGTGGGGAAGGGTTTTTTTTTCCCAAAAATTTGCCCTTTTTTTTCGCAAATTTGGGGGCCAAGGCCGTGACCTGAAAAAATAGTGTCTAATTTCGAATGCAGATGTCTCGGAAGTGAGTTGACGCATGTCTTTTTATGTGGTATTTTTGGACTCGGGAGGTCAAAAACTATACAGAAAGATGTGCTACACATGTTATCTCGACATGTCCATTTTTCCCCAATTTCGCAGGCTGCAACCTGGAAAAATAGTGTCTAATTTGAAATGCGGATATATGTCGGAACTGAGTTGACGCAAGTCTTTTTATGTGGTATTTTTGGACTCGGGAGGTGAAAAACTATACAGAAAGACGTGCTACACATGTTATCCCGACATGTCCATTTTTCGCCAATTTCGCAGGCCGCAACCTGAAAAAATAGTGTCCAACTTCAAATGCGGGTATCTCGGAAGTGAGTTGACGCAAGTCTTTTTATGTGGTATTTTTGGACTCTGGAGGTGAAAAACGATACAGAAAGACGTGCTACACATGTTATCCCGACATGTCCATTTTTCGCCAATTTCGCAGGCAGCGACCTGAAAAAATAGTGTCTAATTTGAAATGCAGATATCTCGGAACTGAGTTGACGCAAGTCTTTTTATGTGGTATTTTTGGACTCGGGAGGTCAAAAACTATACAGAAAGATATGCTACACATGTTATCTCGACATGTCCATTTTTCGCCAATTTCGCAGGCCGCGACCTGGAAAAATAGCGTCTAATTTTAAATGCGGATATCTCGGAACTGAGTTGACGCAAGTCTTTTTATGGGGTATTTTTGGACTCGGGAGGTCAAAAACTATACAGAAAGATGTGCTACACATGTTATCCCGACATGTCCATTTTTCGCCAATTTCGCAGGCCGTGACCTGAAAAAATTGTGTCTAATTTCAAATGCGGATATCTCGGAACTGAGTTGACGCAAGTCTTTTTATGTGGTATTTTTGGACTCGGGAGGTGAAAAACTATACAGAAAGACGTCCTACACATGTTCTCCCGACATGTCCATTTTTCCCCAATTTCGCAGGCTGCAACCTGGAAAAATAGTGTCTAATTTGAAATGCGGATATCTCGGAACTGAGTTGACGCAAGTCTTTTTATGGGGTATTTTTGGACTCGGGAGGTCAAAAACTATACAGAAAGTTATGCTACAGATGTTATCTCGACATGTCCATTTTTCGCCAATTTCGCAGGCCGCGACTGGAAAAATAGCGTCTAATTTTAAATGCGGAGATCTCGGAACTGAGTTGACGCAAGTCTTTTTATGGGGTATTTTTGGACTCGGGAGGTCAAAAAACTATACAGAAAGATGTGCTGCACATGTTATCCCGACATGTCCATTTTTCGCCAATTTCGCTGGCCGCAACCTTAAAAAATAGTGTCCAACTTCAAATGCGGGTATCTCGGAACTGAGTTGACGCAAGTCTTTTTATGTGGTATTTTTGGACTCTGGAGGTGAAAAACGATACAGAAAGACGTGCTACACATGTTATCCCGACATGTCCATTTTTCGCCAATTTCGCAGGCCGCGACCTGAAAAAATAGTGTCTAATTTGAAATGCAGATATCTCGGAAGTGAGTTGACGCAAGTCTTTTTATGTGGTATTTTTGGACTCGGGAGGTCAAAAACTATAGAGAAAGATGTGCTACACATGTTATCCCGACAGGTCCATTTTTCGCAAATTTCGCAGGCCTCGACCTGAAAAAATAGTGTGCAACTTCAAATGCGGTTATCTCGGAAGTGACTTGACGCAAGTCTTTTTATGTGGTATTTTTGGACTCGGGAGGTGAAAGACTATACAGAAAGATGTGCTACACATGTTATCCCGACATGTCCATTTTTCGCCAATTTCGCAGGCCGCGACCTGGAAAAATAGTTTCTAATTTGAAATGCGGATATCTCGGAACTGAGTTGACGCAAGTCTTTTTATGTGGTATTTTTGGACTCGGGAGGTGAAAAACTATACAGAAAGATGTGCTACACATGTTATCCCGACATGTCCATTTTTCGCCAATTTCGCAGGCCGTGACCTGAAAAAATATTGTCTAATTTGAAATGCAGATATCTCGGAACTGAGTTGACTCAAGTCTTTTTATGTGGTATTTTTGGACTCGGGAGGTCAAAAACTATACAGAAAGATATGCTACACATGTTATCTCGACATGTCCATTTTTCGCCAATTTCGCAGGCCGCGACCTGGAAAAATAGCGTCTAATTTTAAATGCGGATATCTCGGAACTGAGTTGAAGGAAGTCTTTTTATGTGCTATTTTTGCACTCGGGAGGTGAAAAACTATACAGAAAGACGTGCTACACATGTTATCCCGACATGTCCATTTTTCGCCAATTTCGCAGGCCGTGACCTGCAAAAATAGTGTCTTATTTCAAATGCGGATATCTCGCAACTGAGTTGACGCAAGTCTTTTTATGTGGTATTTTTGGACTCGGGAGGTCAAAAACTATATAGAAAGATACACATGTTATCCCGATATGTCCAGTTTTCGCCAATTTCGGAGGCCGCGACCTGAAAAAAAAGGTCTAATTTCAAATGCGGATATCTGGGAAGTGACTTGAGGCAAGTCTTTTTATGTGCTATTTTTTGACTCGGGAGGTGAAAAACTATACAGAAAGATGTGCTACACATGTTATCCCGACATGTCCATTTTTCGCCAATTTCGCAGGCCGCGACCTGAAAAAATAGTGTCTAATTTCAAATGCGGATATCTCGGAAGTGAGTTGACGCAAGTCTTTTTATGTGGTATTTTTGGACTCGGGAGGTGAAAAACTATACAGAAAGATGTGCTACACATGTTATCCCGACATGTCCATTTTCGCCTATTTCGCAGGCCGTGACCTGAAAAAATAGTGTCTAATTTCAAATGCGGATATCTCGGAAGTGAGTTGACGCAAGTCTTTTTATGTGGTATTTTTGGACTCGGGAGGTGAAAAACTATACAGAAAGACGTCCTACACATGTTCTCCCGACATGTCCATTTTTCCCCAATTTCGCAGGCTGCAACCTGGAAAAATAGTGTCTAATTTGAAATGCGGATATCTCGGAACTGAGTTGACGCAAGTCTTTTTATGGGGTATTTTTGGACTCGGGAGGTCAAAAACTATACAGAAAGATGTGCTACACATGTTATCCCGACATGTCCATTTTTCGCCAATTTCGCTGGCCGCAACCTGAAAAAATAGTGTCCAACTTCAAATGCGGGTATCTCGGAAGTGAGTTGACGCAAGTCTTTTTATGTGGTATTTTTGGACTCTGGAGGTGAAAAACGATACAGAAAGACGTGCTACACATGTTATCCCGACATGTCCATTTTTCGCCAATTTCGCAGGCCGCGACCTGAAAAAAATAGTGTCTAATTTGAAATGCGGATATCTCGGAAGTGAGTTGACGCAAGTCTTTTTATGTGGTATTTTTGGACTCGGGAGGTCAAAAACTATAGAGAAAGATGTGCTACACATGTTATCCCGACATGTCCATTTTTCGCAAATTTCGCAGGCCTCGACCTGAAAAAATAGTGTTCAACTTCAAATGCGGGTATCTCGGAAGTGACTTGACGCAAGTCTTTTTATGTGGTATTTTTGGACTCGGGAGGTGAAAAACTATACAGAAAGATGTGCTACACATGTTATCCCGACATGTCCATTTTTCGCCAATTTCGCAGGCCGCGACCTGGAAAAATAGTGTCTAATTTGAAATGCGGATATGTCGGAACTGAGTTGACGCAAGTCTTTTTATGTGGTATTTTTGGACTCGGGAGGTGAAAAACTATACAGAAAGATGTGCTACACATGTTATCCCGACATGTCCATTTTTCGCCAATTTCGCAGGCAGCGACCTGAAAAAATAGTGTCTAATTTGAAATGCAGATATCTCGGAACTGAGTTGACGCAAGTCTTTTTATGTGGTATTTTTGGACTCGGGAGGTCAAAAACTATACAGAAAGATATGCTACACATGTTATCTCGACATGTCCATTTTTCGCCAATTTCGCAGGCCGCGACCTGGAAAAATAGCGTCTAATTTTAAATGCGGATATCTCGGAACTGAGTTGACGCAAGTCTTTTTATGTGGTATTTTTGGACTCGGGAGGTGAAAAACTATACAGAAAGACGTGCTACACATGTTATCCCGACATGTCCATTTTTCGCCAATTTCGCAGGCCGTGACCTGAAAAAATAGTGTCTAATTTCAAATGCGGATATCTCGGAACTGAGTTGACGCAAGTCTTTTTATGTGGTATTTTTGGACTCGGGAGGTGAAAAACTATATAGAAAGATACACATGTTATCCCGATATGTCCAGTTTTCGCCAATTTCGGAGGCCACGACCTGAAAAAATAGGGTCTAATTTCAAATGCGGATATCTCGGAAGTGACTTGAGGCAAGTCTTTTTATGTGCTATTTTTTGACTCGGGAGGTGAAAAACTATACAGAAAGATGTGCTACACATGTTATCCCGACATGTCCATTTTTCGCCAATTTCGCAGGCCGCGACCTGAAAAAATAGTGTCTAATTTCAAATGCGGATATCTCGGAAGTGACTTGACGCAAGTCTTTTTATGTGCTATTTTTGGACTCGGGAGGTGAAAAACTATACAGAAAGATGTGCTACACACGTTATCCCGACATGTCCATTTTTCGCCTATTTCGCCGGCCGTGACCTGCAAAAATAGTGCCTAATTTCGAATGCGGATATCTCGGAACTGAGTTGACGCAAGTCTTTTTATGTGGTATTTTTGGACTCAAGAGGTCAAAAACTATACAGAAGGATGTGCTACACATGTTATCCCGACATGTCCATTTTTCGCCAATTTTGCAGGCCGCGACCTGAAAAAATAGTGTCTATTTTCAAATGCGGATATCTCGGAAGTGAGTTGACGCAAGTCTTTTTATGTGGTATTTTTGGACTCGGGAGGTCAAAAACTATACAGAAAGATGTGCAACACATGTTATCCCGACATGTCCATTTTTCGGCAATTTAGCAGGCCGCGTCCTGTAAAGATAGTGCCTAATTTCAAATGCGGATATGTCGGAACTGAGTTGACGCAAGTCTTTTTATGTGGTATTTTGGGACTCGGGAGGTGAAAAACTATACAGAAAGATGTGCTACACATGTTATCCCGACATGTCCATTTTTCGCCAATTTCGCAGGCCGCAACCTGCAAAATATTGATTATTTGAATCCATAAGTAATTTCTTAAAGCGATTTCTAGATACATTTTCTATACAGCTAATTTATTCATGTAGATCTAACTGGATGTCAAGTTGTATTGCGCGTTCGAAATTACGTGCTGCTCTTCTAGCTGCTTGGTCTACCCACTCATTTGAAGATATTCCACAGTGCGAAGGTACCCAACAGAAAGTTATTTTAATGCCCTGTTTTGTCAGTTGGTGAATAATATGTTTTATTTCCATTGTCATCTCAATTCGCTTCTTTGAATTTGGAGATTCTATAGCTTGTAATACTGACTTCGAGTCTACACATAATAGAATTTCACTGACAGTTTTCGGAATGTCTGAAATATAATTTAAGGCCATAGGTATGGCTATAAGTTCAGCTGTGAAAATGGAATATTGTCTACCAATATAGTATAATTTTTCTATTCTAAATGAAGGAATTACAAAAGCCGCTCCTGAATTACCATCTTCTAGAACAGATCCGTCTGTGTATATTTTTAGATAATTAGAATATTGATTTTCTATATGGGAGAGCACTTCAGGTTTTAACAAAAATGGTGACTGGTTCTTGGATAAATCTGTATAATCCATGTCAAAGGTAGCTTTACACTGCTCCCATTCAGGCAATTTGCTTGTCTTTTGATTCCGTAGCACTAATGATATCTGATGCAAATGTATCAATGGATGTCATAGACTGTATCGTCTTAGCTCTTTTAGGAAAATCTTTTTGTGAACTTAAATTAGCTTCTTCTTTTGAAAAGGTTTCATATGCGAAAGATTTGATAACGAATTTCGCGGCTGAAGCTTTCCTTTGTTCATCAAGAGATAAAACACCTGCTTCTCTGTAGGTCCCTAAATTTGATGTAAGAATGGGCACACCTAGAGCAAGTTTATAAGCCTTACAATCGATGCTTTGCAGCTTCTTTAACAAATGCAGTGGAGCACTGAAAAATACCTCTTGAGCGTATGTCAAGCGTGAACGTACGAGAGAGGTTGCGAGAGATATCAACGCTTTGGTATCTTGCCCCCAGTGCTGTTTACAAATTATTTTAAGGAAATTTAGACCTTTTCTTGCTTTGTTTAGTATATAGTCAATATGATAATTCCACGAAAGCTTTGAAGAAAGATAGACTCCCAAAAATTTAACATATTGTGTATATCTGATGATAGAACCATTTATTGTAAACACGGGGAGTTTTTCTGGGCCTGATCCTGTATTAAATAGCATCATATTTGTTTTTTCTAAGGACAATGATAAGCCATTTTCTGTCATAAAGGTGCTGATTTTATCAAGTTCCCGCTGGTATATTTTCTTTATGTAATTCAATGTCCTAGTAGGCGTTTTATTTTTCATTGTCACCTTCATCCACAAACAAATGTCATCAGCAAATTGAACCAAGACTTTATCTTTAGCTAGCTTGTTAAGTAGATCTGCTAATAATATATTGAATAAAATCGGCGAAATTACTGATCCTTGTGGTAACCCCATATGTAATTGTCTGGGGTTTGAGTAGGTATTTCCTATTCTTACTTGTATAAATCTATCTGATAAGAAACTTCTAATATAATCATACATGTTGCCTGTGATACCGATATTTTTCAGTTTATATAAAAGTCGAGCGTGCCACACTTGGTCGTATGCTTTTTTCACATAAAAAAAAGTCGCTAGTACGTTTTTTCGACTTGCAAACTGTTGCTTTACCTGTGTAGTCAGTTTGACTAGATGTTCTGTGGAGGATCTACCTTTTCTAAAGCCAGCTTGGTTTATAGGAATTACACTATGCTTCTCACAATAATGAACAAGTCTTTTTAGAACAATTTTTTCCATTAGTTTGCATACATGCGATGTTAAGGCAATTGGTCGATAACTGTTTTTATCTGTTCTGCGTTTGCCCTGTTTGTGTATTGGGACAACAATTGATTGTTTCCATACAAGAGGAATGTCACCATCAGACCAGCATTTCTTTAAAATTAAGTGTAAGAAATCAGTCAAATTTCCAGGCAAATGTCTCAACATTTCGTTTGAAATTCCGTCTAAACCAACTGCTGTTTTTTTGCTGCCGAGATTTGAGAGACATTCCTTTATTTCATGTGGTGTTATTTCACTATTTATATATAGGTGATTTACGCTCTCTGAATCTTGGTATATTTCATTTTTCTCTTGGCTTTCTCTGAACTTTCTATTTTCTTCTGACAAGCCAGTGTTTCTACTATGATTACCAAACATGTCAGCAAAAACCTCTGCCTTTTCAATATTTGAAGGTAGATCTGTATGGTCCAGTTTAATTGGGCATTGTGGTAAATATATTCCATTTTTCATTGTTTTTAGTTTTTCCCATACCTTTTGCATATCTTTGTGATTGAAAACTTCATTTGTGCAGAAAGACGACCAGTACTGCCTTTTCGCTTGTGCATTAACACTATTTGCTTTATTTTTAGCCTTTTTCATCTCTAAATGATTTGGGAGGGATTGTACTTTTAAGTTATATTTTGAATTTTGACTTCTTTTCTTTCTTTGCTGCTTCACAAGCCTCATTCCACCAAATATTACCAGAGTGCTTATGATCTTTAACCGATTTGTACTTGGGTATAGATTCATTTGCAGCGGTGATGACTAAATTTGTAAATGTCGAAAATAAACTGTTGACGTCTGTATCGTTTATGTTGCTAATTTGTGTGTGTGTGTGTGTGTGTGTGTGTGTGTGTGTGTGTGTGTGTGTGTGTGTGTGTGTGTGAGGGGGGAGGTGGGGGTGCGGGGGGGAGGTGGGGTAGAGGATGAGGTATGTGAGTGTATGCATGCCTACACTGTGGGAGCAACAGGATATTGGAACGTATATATATATATCTTTGTATATATGTGTGTGGGGTTGGGGGTGGGAGATATGGGCGTATGTGTGTGTGCTTGTACAAGTAAAGTGTTCATCTGTGTGTGTGTGTGTTGGAGCTCATGTACGTTTATATGTATTTGACTGTGCTTTCATATCTGTGAAACTGCATGTTTGGTGCATATCTGTTATGCATGTGTTGCGGTATGTGTGAATGTGTGTCTTCATGTTTTACATTTATTTGCTTATTTATCATCATTGTTGTCTTATTTATTTATTTATTTATTAATTATTATTATTTTATTATTATTATTATTACTACTACCTTTTTTATATTATAATTATTATTTATTTATTTATTTATGTAAGCTTATCTATTATTTATTCACCTTTTTTCCTCAAGGCCTGACTAAGCGCGTTGGGTTACGCTGCTGGTCAGGCATCTGCTTGGCAGATGTGGTGTAGCGAATATGGATTTGTCCGAACGCAGTGACGCCTCCTTGAGCTACTGAAACTGAAATCTCTCTCTCTCTCTCTTTCTCACTCTCACTCTCTCTCCCTCTCTCGCTCACACACTCACATACTCTCTCTCGCTCTCTTTCTCTCTCCCTCCCCCCTCCCACTTCTCTCTCTCTCTCCCTCTCTCTCTCTCTCCCTCCCTCCCTCCGTCCACCCCTTACCCCACCCTCACTCTATCGCTCCCTCTCTGTCACCTGTGCTTCGCCTGACGTTTTGAACCTCTCATATCTAATTTATCAGGTAAGTCATTGGGCCCTACGAAGACCTGTTGACCTTGGTCAAGAGACGCAAGCTCAAATGGTATGGCCATGTCATGAGATCATCAGGGCTTGCCAAGACATTCCTACAGGGCACAGTGCAAGGAGGGAGAAGGAGAGGCAGATAGAGGAAGAGATGGGAGGACAACATCCCAGAATGGACGGGCTTGAGGTTGAGCGATACAATCAGGAGGTAAGAAAACCGAGAGGATTGGAGGATGCTGGTTGCCAGATCACCTGTGGCGCCCCAACGGTTCACAAGACTACGGGATAGGTGAAGGTGAAGGTGTGATATCTAATTTGTGAAATACTAACTGACACACAACAGAAAGAGCTGCAGCAAGCAGCAGCAAAAACAACAATGCCATTGTTTTCTTTCTTGGCATGTATGCCAGCAGTCCATTAACCGATGCACGCCACACCCGTCTTGTACATTTTTTAACATGCTCTTACCCTTGATTACAATGCAAATGAATGTCACGTCATTAAGTGTGAATGTACCCGCTTGACATTTTCACTGCAGGAATCCGAAATAGATCCGAATGATAGACGTTAGCGTGTGTGTGTGTGTGTGTGTGTGTGTGTGTGTGTGTGTGTGTGTGTTCTCTATAAAGTGCGTTTTTTTGTTTGTTTGTTTGTTTGTGAACAATGGGGTTATGTATTTAACCATGTGCGTGCGTCTAACTCTCTCTCTGTTTGTGTGTGTGCGTGCGACCGTTGCGCGCGCGCGCGCGCGCGCGTGTGTGTGTATCTGTATATCATGTGTGTTTGTGCATGCGCGCGCATGCTTTATGTGTGTGTCTGTGTGTGTGCGCGCGCGTGTGAATGTACTGTATTCACATTTCACAAAACTAACGAGATATAGGTGAGCTTACACCCCTGAGAATTAAAAAAAACCAACACAAACCCAACTAGATATATATATATATATATATATATATATATATATATATATATATATATGTGTGTGTGTGTGTGTGTGTGTGTGTGTGTGTGTGTGTGAGAGAGAGAGAGAGAGAGAGAGAGAGAGAGAGGATTGTCATAGCCGGCGGCAGTAGTTGGGACAAGCTCCAACAACTTATAAAGTGCTCCCATAAGGCATGCGTCTCAGATAGCCTCTGACAACCAAGCCCAACTCCTGCCCTGCCCGTGTGGCTTAGCCTCCAAGCCTGGCAGAACTGCTTTTACTGACAGGAGAAGGGGAGAAATGTGGGTCTCTGGCGCCTCAAAACCAGATGCTTCGGGCAGATGGAGCTCGTCAGCCTGGGAGGGCAGTCCATCTACGGGAAGGAAAATCCTGACTCCAAACCTCCGCTGCCTTGCGGCATACCCAGTCACGGAAAAGGCTTTGCGAGCAAACCCTGAGAAAAAATCAGTTGGAGCCCCTCAGGCGGTTGGACGTCGCATTGACTTTCTTCCGGCAGCTCCTGCAGCCAAGCTAGTGCCGAACGTATCGCTCTGCGTTCCTTCGGACTACATCTGTGAGGCCGAGAGGGGGATTCTGACGACCAGGCAACCCAGGATCTCCATAAACTTCGCCCAGTCTCACTCCCTGGAGAGGTCACTTCAGTGCCGCTGTCCCCAGCGACAGGAACAACACGGGAGGAGACTGAGATGGAACCACATCCGTGACGCCATCTACAACTCCGCCACGGATACATTCGACAAAAGAGAGAGGCAGAATCCAGATTGGATCGAAGCCAGCATTTCTGTTCTGGAACCAGCAACAGAGACCAAAAGAGTGGCGCTCATCAACCTCAAAGGAGAGCCTTCTAAGAAGACATTCGCCGCACTCAAGAAGCCAAAAATGACACTAAACGGATCGCCAGACGCTGCACCAACGACTACTTGCTGAACCTCTGTCAGAACATCCACCTTTCCACCGACTGTGGCAACATCCGTGGCATGTACGACGGCATAAAAAAAAAGCCTTCAGCCCATGCATAAACAAGATCGCGCCACTGAAATCAGCTTCCGGCACCATTACAACAGACCAGAGCAAGCAGGTAGAGAGATGGGCAGAACACTACCAGGAACTCTATTCAAGAGAAAACATTGTCGCAGACGCAGCAGAGGAGAGCACCCCCAACCTCCCTGTCATAGAAGAACTCGACATCCCGCCCTCTGAAGAGGAACTCAGAAAGGCCATTGACTCCCTCGCCTGTGGCAACTGATACTAATATATACTGATACTGATATCAGCGACTGCTACAACTACCGCGGAATCTCCCTCCTCAGTATCGTTGGGAAATCCTTTGCCCGTGTTGTCCTGAGCAGACTGCAGCCACTTGCTGAACGCATATACCCTGATCCACAGTGCGGATTCAGAGCTGGCAGATCAACAATCGACATGGTCTTCTCCTTGCGACAGCTGCAGGAGAAATGCCGGGAGCAGAGACGGCCACTATATGTCTCATTCATCGACCTGACCAAGGCCTTCGACCTGGTCAGCAGAAAAGGCCTCTTCACACTGCTACAAAAGATTGGATGTCCCCCCAAGCTCCTGAGGATGATCACATCTTTTCATGAAGACATTCAGGGCACCGTTCAGCACGATGGATCGTCTGACCCATCCCCAATTAAGAGCGGGGTGAAGCAAGGCTGTGTGCTGGCCCTAACACTCTTAGGCGTCTTCTTCTCACTGCTGCTGTCCTAAGCCTTCAGTCAGTCGGAGGACGGAGTGTGTCTCCACACCAGAGGCGATGGCAGTCTCTTCAACCTGGCCCGCCTTCACGCTAAAACCAAAGTGCGACAGGTTCTCATACGCAAGATAGATGCTTTTCGCAGACGACGCAGCTCTGACAACTCACTCTGAGGAGGCACTCCAGTGACTCATCAACCGCTTCGCCCAAGCATGCAAAGAGTTTGGCTTGACTATCAGACTAAAGAAGACAAACATCATGGGCCAAGACGTGAGCAGCATCCCATGCATCTCCACTGGTGACTTCATACTCGAAGTCGTCGAGGACTTCACTTACCTCGCCTCCACCATCTCCAGTAACCTCTCTCCCTGGACGCCGAACTCAACAAGCGGATTGACAAAGCAGCTACAGCCATGGCCCGCCTGGCACAGAGGGTTTGGGACAATCCCATGCTGACCATCGACACGAAGATGCAGGTGTACCAAGCCTGTGTGCTAAGCACTCTGCTCTACGGCAGAGAGACATGGACCCTCTACTCTCGCCAAGAACGCAGACTCAATACATTTCACCTGCGCAACCTCAGGAGAATTCTGGGCATCACGTGGCAAGACCGTGTACCAAACAAGAAAGTCCTTGACCGGGCAGGCATCTCCAGCATGTTTGTACTCCTACGCTACAGGGACGTCTGCAAACGAGACATGAGGGCAGGTACATGGACCCAGCAGGTTGGGAGGTGGTGGCTGAAGACTGCAACAGCTGGATAAGGACCGTGAAAGCATGTATGCAGAGGAGCGAGGAGAAGAGAGAACAGCACTGGGAAGAGGGAAGAGAGCGCAGACGGCAGAGGGCAGAATCCGTACCCCCTGAGCCAGGCGCGACTTTCACCTGCGACAAATGCAACAGAGCCTGCCGATCCAGAATCGGACTGCACAGCCACAGCAGGCGCTGCAACTCAACAACTTGACTGAACCAGGCGCAGAGTTCCATTGTCTCCCGAGACAGACGGACGCAAAAAATCAAAAACAAAAAAACCCCAAACTAACAACATATTATATAATTTTTATATACATACAATGTTCTTTACCAGTTTTGCTTTGCGTGATAAGAAAGAGCAGTAGGCAGCTTGTGGGTGGTGGTGGTGGTGGTTGAAGATATTGTCGATGATTATATAAAAATAAAATAAAATGATTAAAAAGGTGGGTTGTGTCTAAACGCTTTGGGTTGTGCTGCTGGTCAGGCATCAGTATCTGTATCAGTATCTGTATCAGTATCAGTATCAGTATCAGTAGCTCAAGGATGCGTCACTGCGTTCGAACAAATCCATATATGCTACACCACATCTGCTAAGCAGATGCCTGACCAGCAGCGTAACCCAACGCGCTTAGGCCTTGAGAAAAAAAAAAAGATGAAATAGAAAAAACACAACAACAAATAAATAGATAAATAATAGATAGTTAAACAAATGAAAATTAAAATTAAAAAAGATGAAATAGAACAAAATTATATATTTAAAAAATAATCTGGAAAAGAAAATAGAACAGATCAATAAATAGTTTGAAACAATTCATAAAAATAAGATGAAATAAAAAGAAATAGAAAAAAAAAAATTTAAAAGAAAAGAAAAGAAAAAAACCCGCATCTGCATACCAACATTAATGTGGTTTAGGGTGTATGATCAACGACGTAGGCTGGACGTTGGCCACTTGACGACGTAGGCTGGACGTTGGCCACTTGACGACGTAGGCTGGACGTTGGCCACTTGACGACGTAGGCTGGACGTTGGCCACTTGACGACGTAGGCTGGACGTTGGTCTCTAGACCGACAGCACTGCGCGGGCGGCGATCCTCGCTCGCGGGCAGCCTATCGCGAAGTTTTCCCTTGTTATACAAGACTCGGTGGAAGAGAGAGTATTGCAAATACCCATATGTGTAAGTCATTGCACAATATTGCAGAAATTATAATTTTATGTCGTTACACTTTAATTTTTTTTAATTATATATAAATCTCTCTCTCTCTCTCTCTCTCTCTCTCTCTCTCTCTCTCTCTCTCTATATATATATATATATATATATATATAATTAGTTTCCTAAGGAAACTAACTGAAACCATAATAAAAAAATAAATAAAAGTGTGTGTGGATACAGACCACCCTTCTTTCTTTCTTTCTTTCTTTCTTCTCTTCCCCTTTCTTACTGACCCATCCCCCATCCCCCCACACACTCTCTGTGTGCCCCTCTCACCACCTCCACCATCGCCTTCCAACTCCTCCACTTCTCTGCTCCCTGTCACCTTTTGACCCAGACAGCATTACGTAACCACCACACCACCACCACACACCCACCCACCGCCATTATTGTACATTCCTCCGGAGAGAGAGAGGGGGGGAAAGGGGAAGTAAAACCTCTCTCTCTCTTTCTCTCTCTTTCTGTCTCTGTCTCTCTCTGTTTCTGTCTCTCTATCTGTCTCTCTGTCTCTGTCTGTCTCTGTCTCTGTCTCTCTGGTCTAACTGTCTCTGTCTCTGCCTTTCTGTCTCTCGGTCTCTGTTTCTCTCTGTCTGTCTCTCTCCGTCTCTGTGTGTGTGTGTGTGTGTCTCTCTCTCTGTCTCTGTCTTTGTTTGTCTATCTGCCACCCACCCCACCCCACCCCCGTCCTCCCTCCCCCCCCCCCCCCCACAAAGGAAAAAGAAAGAAAGGGGGGGGGGGAAGAAAAAAAAGAAAAGAAAAGCTTTAGTACAGCATTCCCCCCCCCCCCCCCCACCCCCACAGCCCCTCTCCCCCCACTCTCCCCCATACAAAGCCAGATCGACTGGTGCACAGTTCAGTGCACAAAGAGATCATGACTCCCTCGGACACGGGGCGAAGGCGCCCGAGTGCAAGAAAGCTGTTAGTCTGTTCGCGCTGTTGTCTAATGGTGCGTCATTGCTTTGCACACCTTTCAGCCTGGGGGTGGGGTGGGGGTAGAGGAGGTTGGAGGAAGGAGAGTGCGAGGGGGTGAGGAGGGGTAAGGTTAAGCTGGGGGGATGGGAGGGAGCGAGGGGGGGTGGGGGGGGGGGTGTTGCGGGCGGGAGAGGAGAGGAGAGGAGATCCTGGAGGGGAGAGTCAAGGCCAGTAGAAGGACAGAAAGAAAGAAAGAAAAGACAGAAGGAAAGGAGGAAAGACAACGATGATGGAGAAGGAAAATAAAGAATTATACTTAAGCCCGTCCCCCGCCCCCCCCCCCCCCCAACCCCACCCCCACCCCACACTTCCCTTTCCCCCATTGCCCCCACCCCCCACCCCACGCGAAATGGGATGAAACATGTTTTCAGAAAGTCCCCAGTGATTATCAAAACACACACACACAGACATAAGTATCTCTGTCTTATTTTTTTCTCTCTCGGTCTCTGTCTGTCTTTATCTTTCTGTGTGTTTCTCTTTCTGTCTTGTCTCTGTGTGTGTCTGTGTGTCTGTGTATCTCCCTTCCACTCTGTCTCTCTCTCTGTCTCTCTCTTTATCTTTCTGTCTGTCTGTCTGTCTTTTTCTTTCAGTTTGTTTGTCTGTGTATTTCTCTTCCACACACAAACACATGCAAACATACACATACATACTTTCGCGCGCGCACACACACACACACACACACACACACACACACACACACACACAACGCATAAGCAAACAGTAATCCTATTTGCTTTCTGATGGGCTCGTCATTAGAAAATTGAGTTTTCAACATCAAACAAAATCACAGATTAAAGCAAACAGGTTTCTGCTGGGATTTTTATTAGCGCTGTAAGGCATTAATTAGAAATATCTAAATATATCTTATAATAAAGAAAATGACAGGTTGTACGATCGTCAAATGTAGTTCTTCTGTTTTTGAAGGCTGGTTGTTCCAAGAAAATTTCGTCTGCGGATTCTTTTCAACGTTTTATTAACGGTGCCTCAGGTAAATGCGAACGGGCAAGTCTAATTGCGAACAATGGGCTTTGGGTGCATGTGGACAATCAAAACAGAAGCAGGACTTGAACTCAGACTCAACATATTATTGAAACATCGCACCGGACTGTTATATTGTTTTATTTGATCACGCATGCATAAACACACATTTAAACACCCCCATTAAGGTAGCAGACCGAGGTCGAAGCAGACGTTAAATTGTGAAATGTGTGAGGTGAAAACGTTTGGAAGTGGGGCGGTACACGAACCGTTCGCAGTCACACGCTGTTCGCAATTAGACATACCTACCAAATCATGCAACACATTTTACAGGGGTGGTTTGTTTCTTCGACCGCGATGACTAACCTAACGAAAGTATGGAACTATTATTATTATTATTAGTAGTAGTAGTCGTATATGTCTATGTCATTATATTATATTTTATGCTTATCCTCTGGGTTTATTGTACATGTGTGGCTGCCATTATTGTATGTGTCGTTTACTTCAAGTTAACATTTAAGCGTTCTTTGTATTCTATGAATTGAATGACTGGAGGAGGAGGAAGAACTGTGTTTAATGAATATTGGTGTATACATTTGAGTATTATCGTTTCGAAGAAGATGGGGATGAATGGTGAGTTGGGGGAACCGGGTGTAATTATAGGGGGTGAAATTTGAAATAAATACTTAAATACAATTACAGAAAATTACTTTATGAACTTTATCAAATGACTGGTTTCTCATGAATTATGTTTTAGGCCACGCATTCCTTCTTCTTCTTCTTCTTCTTCTTCTTCTTCTCCTCCTCCTCCTCCTCCACCACCTTTTTCATTTCTCCCAACTCTGCGAAGAGAACTTGGGACGCCGCACAGAACTGTTCACCAGATTCCTCCAGGTCTGTCGGCTGTGTGTCAAAGCCTGGGTCTCTGCAAACGGTTTTCCTCTTCGTTCTGCAGTGTTGTTGTCAGTTCATCAGTATTGCTGTTTCTTTTTTTTTCTTTTTCTTTTTTGTCTTCCTCTCCATCGCCTGTCTCAACAGTTCCTTGCAGGATTGTTGTTTTGGTCATTGGAGATAATACAGGATTCTGGATTCTGTATCGCCACTTTGACTATTCTTCCTCTGCTTCTGCGCGTCAGTGGACTGTCACTCCACTCCCGCGTTCTCTCCAAGTAGTTCGCATGCCAGACCACCGGCTCCCCAAGAAACTGCTGTACGGCGAACTCCAACATGGCAAGCGCTCCCATGGAGGCCAAAAGAAGCGCTTCAAAGACACTCTGAAAGCTTCTCTGAAGGCCTTCAACATCAGCCACGACACATGGGAGCTGAATGCAATGGACAGACCAAAGTGGCGTTCAGCTGTCCACAAAGGCGCCAAATCCTGTGAGACCAACAGAATCGCTGCAGCAGAGCAATGCAGACAGGCCAGGAAAAGCAGTGCCAGCAAGTCCCCGACAGCCGCCACCATCCCCTGTCCACACTGCGTCAGAACCTTCCGGGCGCGGATTGGCCTGACCAGTCATCTGCGCACCCACAGAGCCCAACCCACCCACCCCCAGGATGACTAGATGGTCCTCGTCGATCCCGACGGACGAACCACACTCCACTCCCGCGTTCTCTCCAAGTATACACGAGTGGACTTTTACGTGTATGACCGTTTTTACCCCCCAGCCATGTGGGGCAGTCATACTCCGTTTTCCGCGAAAAGGGGTGTGAGTGGGTGGGCGGTGACAGGGTGAACTTCTGTCAGCAACTGAGGTGAAACGACCCAAGTACACACCTGGATGGCCATTTCTTATTTCCCCTCCCGAGTGTACCTGTACCTGATATGACACCAGCGAAACGTAGCGTGAAGAAAAAAGAAAGGAAAAAAATTGCAGCGCAACATTTCGTCAGCTCCTAAAGAAACGCTGACTGAATCAGCGGAGGAGGGAGGGGGAAGGGGTTGGGGAGGAGATGAGAGAATAGAAAGAGGAGGGGTGGGGGTTGGGGGGACGAGGGGGAGGGGGGAAGTGGGAGAGGTGGATGGTGGAAGAGGAATGGGGTTTGCAACAGGACGCGTTACATTGTAGGAATGTCCGAGCACTTACTCCGGAATGCAAACAACGCGGCAGCCACCGCCGTATGCCAGACGGCGCGTATCATGTTATAATATACCATGCATAGTTGGCCTACAGTCTGCCGCGCCTGTGAAAGCAATTAATTAATGAATCCCATCAAGGGTTAACCTTTCGCCATCCCTTCACCAACACAACGGTGTCGGCGTGCACGTGGGCTCACGTTTGAACACACACTGGTAGTCACACACACACACACACACACACACACACACACACACACACACACACACACACACACACACACACACACACACACGCACGCACGCACGCACGCACGGACGCACACATTGTTCTTGTGTCATGGTTTTATATTAAGGTTTCATGACATTACCATTTATTCTATTCTATTCATTCACACAACAGACACACACTGCCCCGCACAACACACACACACGCCCACACAATAGACACAGACACCCCCCACTCCCAATCTTTGCAGACAAAATGTGAAATAACAGAAGGTTTGTGGTAGATTCGACCGTGCATGCATTTTGATAGTTGCTGTTGGTGTGTTGATAATGTAGGTGACATTTTAACTTTGACGAATAAAGCGAATTAAAAAAAAAAAAAAAAGAGGATTGGAATGACGTGATCACAAAGTAGGTCTGTGGTACGAGTACAAGAGGTCGAATACTGAATTACATCTACTTTCAAGCATCAATGTCTGGGAAAAAGTATTTGTGTTGTTTGCATTGAAATTCAGGCCGCTCTTCCCGAGGACAGTGCGTCAGTCACCACAGTACAGCGCCACCCCTGTGCATTTATCTTCTTCATGTCTGCAAGTGGGTTTTTTGTTTGTTTGTTTGTTTGTTGTTTTATTTTTGTTTTGTTTTGTTCTTAAACTATCAAAATAATTTGGATTTTTCCTAAATAATTAGCCAGGGACAATTCTATTGTTGCCGTGGGTTCGAACGTTTGCGTGCGCAAAGTGCATTCAGCAACCGGGGACCTCAGCTTAACGTCTCATCCAAACGACAGCACACACACACACACACACACACACACACACATATCACCATTCCAGGTCTTGTGGAGGAGGGGAAAGAGGGGGGATGGGGGAGGGATAAAAGTCCTGATCTGTATCCAGGACTCGAACTTGTGGACACAAGTTTCCCAGTCAGGCTAGAGGTACGAGGCCACCCTTCTTCCTGACTGATGTATGACAGTCAGTCGTGTCCGGCAATGACCATCAGAACAGCAGAGGGGGCAGCTGCTGTCCCGACTATCTGGGCCAGAATTTGATTATAGTGGAGAATGTCTTGTCCACGTTACATCCCCACTCTCTGGGCCAAGAGGGTTTTAGGACGGTTGGTGTTCCCTAGAGACAACTCGCCCCCAAGGCTGTAGCACTAAGAGTCAGTGCAATCTTGGCTCCTAGTTTGAGAGCCATAGTCCTTCACAAAAGACTGAGCTGTTAATGACTTCCCACTTCAGTGAAAAAAACCATTGATCATACAGTTCTCACTGCTGTTGGCCCAGCTGTAAGCTGATGTCAATCTGTGATGTAAGCTGAACGTTGGGCATACCTGACTGATGTCCTGTTCCTGAGTATACTCAAAGGCAAAGGTTATTTCTGGTGCCCCCTCCTCCTGGGGGCGTTGAAACATTACACACATTCATGTTTACACACACACACACACATATCATACAAACAAAAAGAGTGTTGTCAACAACAACAGAAAAGAAAAAGAAAAAAAAAGACCATTTGCGCCAACACACAAATACCCATTAACAATTGGCAGAATTTTTGTCCATATCAACAGACAAAATGTTATCAAAACGAATTACGAATAAAAAGAACAAATAATCTGATTTTTACCGATATTGGTTTGGGCTTTTTCTTCTTGCATTTTTATAATCAGAAAAGAGTAACTAGAATCTAAAGGAAGTTTTGGACGGGTTCTAAATATCTAGATAAACATTTTTTGTCTGACATTTTTGTTCTTTGGTGTTTATTTCTTTCCGGTTCCCTTGGCGTGTGTCTGGCCAAATTCCACACAAACACAAGTGGTGGACATGACGCTGGTTCCGTTTCTGAACAGAAGTCGTCGTAGATCGAAAGGACGCTGGATTCCATCTGTTTGCTTTATTCATTTTCTGAGAAAATGGCAACGAGTTCTCAGGAGCTTAACCCTCTCACAAACTCACGGACGCAGAGAATTCTCGCCGAATGTAGTAGAAAAACAAAAGCGAAACAGCAACAAAAGAACCCCCTACCCCCCCCCCCCCCCCCCCCCCAAGCCCCCACTCCCCCCCAAAAAAAAAGAAATAAAAGAAAAAAGCCTTTTGTACCATGCAACCTTGCACGCCAAATTAATACGTTAATACTCAGTTCGCTTCTCATTGGAGGAGGGGGCAAAGAGAGAAAGGGGGCGTGTGGGAGAGCGGAGGGGGGGGGGGGGGGGGGAGGGGTGCGGGGGGGCGGGGGACACGCCTACCTAATTGCGCACTTTCCTCGTCAGTCGGCTTATTTCCTTTGCGCATTAAGGCGACTGACTGCTCTTCCTAGCGTGCAAAAAACCCTCACGTAGCTTTGATAGAGTTCAGTCCAGCAGAACTAACATTTCCTTTTATATCTATGGCCCCGGGGGTGACGGGCTGGGGTGGGGGGTCTTGGGGGTTTGGGTTCAGAAGAACTGTTAGCTGTTTGTTCGTGACGGTCTCGTGAGGGCAGTAATTGTCTGTTTTCTGTAACGGAAAGACCGTTGCTGAGAAGTGAAGGGAAATACTATACACTATATCTTCGCGGTCTTTGTTTTCGTGGCGGTTTTATATGGGGAAATACTTTCTGTAACGGAAAGACCGTTGCTGAGGTTGCAGTAGAAGGAACTACTGCTCTATATTTTAGCCGTTTTCTCGTGGCAGTTTTATGTGTGGAACCCCCTCCCCCTCCCCCCTCGACTTTTTCTGTAACGAAACGACCGTAGAGTATACTGCACCATGTTTTAACCATTTTGTTCGTCATAGCGGTCTAATGTGTTGAAATACTGTTTTCTGAAACGGAAAGACCGTGCATGCTGAGAAGTAGAGGGAAATAACGAGTTACAGGTATCAACAAATTGATAAAAAGGAGGTACAGGTGTAATAATAATAATAATAATGGTATTTATATAGCGCTGGATCTTGTGCAGAGACAAATCAAAGCGCTTTCGCACCAGTCATTCACACGCATGCATAACTCTAATACTGTAGAAACTAAAGACAAGGAAGGGCAGGCAAGGGAGGCTATTTTGGGAAGAGGTGGGTTTTAAGGCCAGACTTGAAAGAGCGGAGTGTGGAGACTTGACGAAGCGAAAAAGGAAGTTCATTCCAATCGCAAGGTCCAGAAACAGAGAAAGAACGGCGGCCAATAGTCGAGTGTTTGAATCTGGGTATGCGTAAACAGAGTGGATCCGAGGCCGATCGTAGTGAGCGAGATGGAGTGTAGAGGTGTCATCACAATTGATAACAAGGGGTGCAGATATCGTCAAAATTTATAACAAGAGGTACGTGTATCATCAAAATTGATAACAAGAAATACAGATATCATCAACAGTGAAAACAAGAGGTTAAAGTATCAACAAATTGATAGCAGAGGTAAAGGCATCAAGAAATTTGATAACAAGAGGTATGCGTTTCATCAAAATTGATTACAAGAATTACAGGTATCATCAAAGTTGATAACAACAGCCATTTTCATCGTGGCTCACGATCACGATGCGGCGTCAGTTCAGTGATCGATGTTTCTTCAGGGACAAGTGGTTGTGTTGTCTGTACCATTCATGACTCATGACAACGCAGCTCTTTCCGTTCAGACCGACATGCGCTGTCATAATGATGATGATGACGACGATGATGACGATGATGATGGTGATAATAATAATAATAATAATAATAATAATAATAATAATAATCAACATCATCATCATCATCATCATCATCAACAACAACATAAGAACAACAATAACAGCAACAACGACGACGACAAAAACAATAACATCAGTGCTCTTCCCATTAATAAATAATGGACAACCGTTTCCCTCGGGACAGAATGTACAACTTTGTTTTGTGTTTGTTTCTTTTGTGGGTTTTTTTTCCCCAGCACGCGGTAAGAGTCCTTAAGGAACTATTATTAGAAACGAGCTGGTGTTGGCGCACGAGAGGGGGGTGGTGGGAAGTTGGGAGTTGGAGAGGTAGCAGTGTGGTGTTTGTCAGCAATGATAATAGACTAGAGCTCCTGTCAAGAGCTTGGCCCACGTTGTAATCCCCCCCCCCTTTCTAATCAGTCCCTTCAACTGGTCAAGGGATTACCCCCCCCCTCCCCACCCCCCTCCCACTCCCCCTCTCGAGCCGTTAGCTGGTCAACTGCTTGTGGTCAGTATTTGTGGTGTACGACCTGACTCAACACGTGGCTTTGGTAACACAAGGGCCAAAGGAGGGGAGGGTGAGAAGGGGGTGTCGATGTGGGGAGGAAGGGGTGAAGGGGTGGGACTTGTGAGGGAGTAGGGGTCGGGGGGAGGAGGTAGGAGTTCAAGGTCGCAGAGTGCGTTTAGTGGTTGGTACACGATGGTCAGGGAAAAATCCGTTGGAGGAACTAACTGTTAGTCAAATCAAATCAAATTTTAATGATAATAATAATGGATACTTATATAGCACGCTATCCAGAAATCTGCTCTTGGTGCTTCACAAAAACACTTTTGTTTGCATACCACATTACATCAATGTTACATACACCAAAATGTAACTAAACACACACACACACACACACACACACACACACACACACCACACACACACACACACACACACACACAATGTGTGTGTGCTTGGAGCCTCGCCGACACAGATGGTAGAAGAGAAGAACTTGTTTTCTTTGTTTTGATTCGTTTCGTTGTTGTTGTTTTGATGTTTACCTTTTTACGCCGGGCGCTTCCCCGAGATATTTATGAGGTGTTCTATATCCACTCTGCATTGTTATCAAGTCCATCGTGTTTAGTTTTTCTTTTCTTTTCTTCTTGTTTTTGGTTTCGTTTTTCCTGTCTGCCACTATATCTCTCCCTTCTTCAGTGGTTGCTTGGAGGATTTCTTTTTTTTTTTTATGTTGTCGTTTTGCACAGTTAGCTCCCTACACAACGAGTTGGACAGGCTGCTGGGAAGCTCAGCTGACCAAGCGCAGATTGGATTTAAAGTGTGCACTAGGGCGTGACGGACCTGTCTCTCACCCTGCACCTGTATACACTGAGTGGACAGGGGTCAGCCAGACGGTCTGTCTGCACTGTGCTACTGCTGGACTTTTCCTTCCTTTTTAGTTTTTTTTTTCCCACGGGCAGTTTAGCTCTGGCTCACTCATACATGAACGGGTCACTTGCCGAACGGAGAGAGAGAGAGAGAGGGAGAGGGGGAGGGGGAGACAGAAAGACGGGAGAGAGAGAGATGGGAGGTAGGGGTCAGAGGGAGAGAGATGGAGAGAGAGAGAGGGGGGGTGCGGGGGTGGGTGGGTGGGGGGTCGCTTGACGTTTGGACGCTTTGATATTCTGTTGACATAAATTGCAAGGTTCTCATGTTCAGGGGTGCACGAATTTCAGTCAAAGGGATCCAGTCAAAGATATAATAACACAAAACAGCTTGAATGAATGCGTGAAGAGTGCCCCGAAACGTTCAACAAATTAATGGAGAGAGAGAGAATTGAATAGATTTTATTTTCTGAGGGTAATAGAGTAAGCAAGACAATGCTTTTTATCATCTAGCCCTCGAAGTGAGACACACACACACACACACACACACACACACACACACACACACACATCGTGCATCATCTGTGTGATGGTCGGTACGCGACGAAGTGACAGTCTGTCGAGGCCATTATTTTTTGGTGCAGATTTGAAAGTCTTCAAGGGCCAGCATGACTCCGGAGCATCAGCATAATTACTGTCTTGTTTTTGTTTTTCTAGGTACCATACCTCCTCCTCATGGCACTGCTTCCTGCAACATCCCTGAACATCTTTCTCTTCATCTGTTAATGATTTTTGTTAAATTCTGCAGACGATGCCGCTGCACGTCACTTTCACTGATTTTCTTTTATTTCCATGTGGAAAAAAAACACAGTTGCAGTTTTGCATGCTTGGAAGTTTTCTAAAACCACGGTGCTGGAATGTTTTTTTTTTTTTTTTTTTTTAATTTTTAATTTTTTTTTTATAAGTCGTCCTTGGCACAATTCTGTCAGATTCAGAAGTCTTATTATTCTATGTCTATTCTTTAACTGTGATGATGGTTGCATATGCGTATGGTTGTAATCGTTGTATGCGATGTATATGTCTTGAACGTTGTATTGTTTTCATCAACTTGACGACAAAATGCATGAATAAAATAAGAACATTCCTTTTCTTCTGGCATGGTCAGTCAGCATATTTCTCTCATTCTGTCTCAGTGTCACCTTGTCATTTCATCATTTCGTCGTCAGCATAGAACATAATCTTTTCAGATCACCTTGTCATTACCATGTTGTGCTTCGCCGGGCATGTTTCTTTGACGTACCCCGCCCTTCTCTCTCCCCCCCCCCCCTCTCTCTGTCGTCGTCTGCGCAGCGTGGGAACCATGACTGGAAATATATTTAAATGAAATATTTTAATTGTCTGTGAATAGACAGTTTCTGTCCGCTTGCGTTTGAAAAAAAGATCAAGACAACTAGTTAAATAGGCACTGAGATGCTGTACTGAGATAGATAAATGGATACATAGAAAGGCAGATAGATACATAAATAGATACATAAATGGGTACATAGGTACACAGGAACATACATACCAGTACATAGATAAAATCAATGTGTTTTATGCGTATTTCATCCCAGCCACTAAACTGACTCACTCGGAATTCATTAATATTTTCCCAAGGCTTGGCAAAGGATCGTCGAAACACTCCTAAGTGGGTGAAATAACCTCAGCCTTATATATATATATATATATATATATATACAATTATATTCATGGCCTATACCGAGTTCTCTGCACACAGTTAAGTGTCCGCATAGCTCAGTAATGTGGTCACCACTTTTGAAGCTTGTATGTTCCACAAAGCCCGCCTGTGTTCTCTCCCTTGAACCGGTTCCAGTTCTGGCTCCGGCACCAGACTGGCACCAGACTGGCACCACCACTGAGCTGAACTATTGAGCTCGATGGGCGCCACACACACAGTAGTGAATAGATAGTTAGCCAGTTATCCGCCGGTCAAGGTATTACCGACTGCTGCTGAGCGGCGCAGAGAGAAGTGGATTCTTGGAGAGTGAGGCCAATGGAATGCAGTTTGCAGTCCACAAATCTGGAACCAGAGGGATGAAGGGACGTGTGTGTGTGTGTGTGTGTGTGTGTGTGTGTGTGTGTGTGTGTGTGTGTGTGTGTGTGTGTTAGGTATTTATCTCTCTTTCGCTCTCCCCTCCCTCCCTCTTTCTCTCCCCTCTTCCACTCTCTCTCTCTCTCTCTCTCTCTCTCTCTCTCTCTCCATGTCTGAGTCAGTGTGTGTGTTCGTTCTCTAACGAACACACACACTGACTCAGACATGGAAAGAGAGACACCCAGAGAGAGAGAGAGAGAGAGAGAGAGAGAGAGAGAGAGAGAGGTTGCCTGACCTAAGCATACCCCATTTCGCTGATCAAGCCTTGAAATCCTACACAGCCTTTGATTTGTATTAAACGTAAAAAACAACAACAAATACAAAAAAATAACAACAAAAAAATAAAAACACCAAAAACGAAATGAGACAGATAAACAAATCGTTGAGACCATTTTGTTCGTGAAAAATAGTATGTAGAAGGGAAATGATTGACATAAAATAAAATTTCACACACACACACACACACACACACACACACACACACACACACACACACACAGATAGAGAGAGAGAGAGAGAGAGAGAGAGAGA
>NC_134882.1:40774924-40782424 GCF_041734735.1 Babylonia areolata
CACAAACACACACACATACACACACAAACACACACACACACAAACACACACACACACACACACACACACACACACACACACACACACACACACACACACACACTCGTACGCGCGCTCACACACACATACACTGACGCACAAGCACACACAACACACACATGCACATATACGCACGTACGCACGCACAAACACAAACACACACACACACGTGCGTGTGCGCTCGCGCGCGTTCACACACACATACACACACGCACAAGCATACACAACACTCACATGCACACGCACGCACGCACACACACACAAACACACACACACACACACACACACACACACACACACCACCATCATTACTCCACCCACTTCCTTTCCTTTTTGCTTTTTTTTTTTTCCTCACCTGTCGGAGAAATGTCACATGAATACTGCGGTTTTTGGTTTTGCTTTTTGCTGTTGGTTTTTGTCGCGCAGGCTGAAAAAGTTAAGACATTGGGACTTAAGAAGAAAAACAACAACATTTTTTTTTGGTTTTTTATAATGTTTTAATTCGCAGCTGTTAGGAAAAGCTTAGGGTGAGATAGTTTCTTCTCCCTGCCCACCCTCCCCTCTCCCCTCCCCTCTATCCACGACCTAATGAATCATCCGTCATTGTGGGACTTAGCTCCAGTCGGTCACCTATTGATTTTTCGGAAAATCGGTCACGTCTTTTTTTTTTTTTTTTTTTTTTTTTTTTCATTTCTAAGCTTTTGACCAGACTGTCTGATTTATTTGTGCGGTTCGGGTTTAGGAAAAGAAAAAAAAAAAGAGAAAAAACCAAACAAACAATAACAACAAGAAAAAACAACAACAACATAACAAGACAAAAGAACACGGTTTACAAGAATAAAACCGTTGGGTGCTGTTCTTCTCCTTGTTCTATAATTTATTCTTCCAGTTTTTTCCTGTTGTTGTGGTTGTTGTTGTTGTTGTTGTTGTTGTTGTTGCTGTTCTACTACTACTACTACTACTACTACTACTACTACTACTACTACTACTACTACTCTTCCTGCTCCTCAACTCTGTGAAGGCCCAATGCCCAGGTCGCCGCACGGAACTGTTCACCAGATTCCTTCAGGTCTGTCGGTTTGTGTGTCAAAGGCTGGGTCTCAGCAAACAGGTTTTTCCTCTTCAGTCTGCCATGTGGTCAGTCCATCATTTATTTTATTTTATTTTTTTTCCTTCTGTCGTTTTCTGTGGAAGCTATTGCCGGACTTGAAACCCATTCCGACGGCGCAAAATTCTCAACCCCCACCCCCTCCACCTCTTCTTCACCCCCCCCCCCCCCCCCTCCCGCTTTCTGATATATCTTTTGATCACAGACACTGGCTTAGTTTGTTGTTGTTATTGTGGTTGTCGTAATTCTTAGAAAGGAAATATCGATTTGAAGCGGGAGGAGGGGAAGGGGGGGAATCCCCGACAGAAAGCCTTTGAGAGCCATGGTCAGTCAACACAGTCTGTCACTCTCATCTTCAGCCGTCTTCGTCTGAAGTCCTCGCAAAGAATCAATCGTCTGGGGATCAAAAAGATGAAGGAGAGGGAGGGGTGGAAGGGACAGGAGAGAGGGTAGGGAGGGGAGAGAGGGGAGGGAAGGTAGGTTGAGGGTGGAGGGAGGGTAAAGAGGAGGGAGGGGAGGGGAGATAGGGGAGGGAAGGTAGGCTGAGGGTGGAAGAAGGGTAAAGTGGGGGGAGGGTAGGGGAAAGAGGGGAGGGAGGGTAGGTTGAGGGTGGAGGGAGGGTAAAGTGGAGGGAGGGGAGGGAGGGTAGGTTGAGGGTGGAGGGAGGGTAGAAGTGGAGGGAGGGAAGTAGAGGGGGAGGGAGGGGGTAGGTTGAGGGTGGAGGGAGGGTAAAGTAGAGGAGGGGAGGGAGGGGAGGAGGGGAGGGAGGTAGGTTGAGGGTGGAGGGAGGGTAAAGGAGGAGGGTAGGGAGGGAGGTGAGGGGAGGGAGAGAGGAGGAGGGGGAGGGTAGGTTGAGGGTGGAGGGAGGGTAAAGTAGAGGAGGGGAGGGGAGGGAGGGTAGGTTGAGGGTGGAGGGAGGGTAAAGTGGAGGGAGGGGAGGTGAGGGTAGGTTGAGGTGGAGGGAGGGTAAAGTGGAGGGAGGGGAGGGAGGGAGGTAGGTTGAGGGTGGAGGGAGGTAAAGTGAGGGAGGGGATGGGAGGGAGGGTAGGTTGAGGGTAGGAGGGAGGGTAAAGTGAGGGAGGGAGGGGAGGAGGTAGGGAGGGTAGGTTGAGGGTGGAGGGAGGGTAAAGTGGAGGGAGGGGAGGGAGGGTAGGTTGAGGGTGGAGGGAGGGTAAAATGGAGGGAGGGGAGGAGGTAGGTGGAGGGTGGAGGGAGGGTAAATGGAGGGAGGGAGGGGAGGGAGGGTAGGTTGAGGGTGGAGGGAGGGTAAGAGGAGGGAGGGGAGGGGAGATAGGGGAGGGTAGGTAGGCTGAGGGTGAAGAAAGGGTATAGTGGGGGGAGGGTAGGGGAAGAGAGGGGGAGGGAGGGTAGGTTGAGGGTGGAGGGAGGGGAAAGAGGGTAGGGGAGGGTAGGGTGAGGGGTGAGGGAGGGTAAAGTGGAGGAGGGTAGTGGAGGGAGGGAGGGGAGGGGAGGGTAGGTTAGGGTGAGGGAGGGTAAAGTGGGGGGAGGGAGGGGACGGGAGGGTAGGTTGAGGGTGGAGGGAGGGTAAAGTGGAGGGAGGGGACGGGAGGGAGGGTAGGTTGAGGGTGGAGGGGGAGCAAAGTGGGGGGAATGAGGGGCGAGAGAGAGAGAGGGGATGGTGGGGCTGGGATGGGTGGGAGGGAGGGTGGGGTGGGGGTGGGGGCTTTGGAGAGGGGGAGGGACAGACAGAAAACTGGGAAATCGGAAACCAGGGAGATGGAACAACAAGAATCATTGTGTTGTCTCTTGCCTGTCACTTGGCGAGAGATCTCTCAACAGGGGGTGTCGCCAGTCCGGTGGAAGCTGTTTTATCTCCAGTTCTGAAGATCTGGACAGGTTTGCCAGTCACACCAGACAAGACAAGACAAGACAAGTGTGAAGGGAGTGGTGGTGGTGGCGGTGGTGTGGTCGGGTGTAGGGGGTGGTGAGGGTGGGGGTATGATTATTTGTTGAAGTCTTAGGGGTGTGGGGGTAGGAGGGACAGGAGTTGATATCATGAAGGCGTGTCCTGTTACTTTGCTTTGTGAAGAGAGCTGGGATCTGTATCGTGTTCGTGTGACTTCTTGAGATCATTACAGGGGGTAATGACCGTTTGTTGTTTTTTTTTTTTGTTTTTGTTTTTGTTTTGTTGTTGTTTTTTTGTTTTGTTTTTTGTTACAGCCTAGTAGAAAAGTGCACAATTGTTATCGTTTTGTTGTGTGTCGTGCTTAGTCCGTTTTGCTGTTTGGTTTTCGTTTGTTTGTTGTTGGTTTTTCATGGCTTAGTGGTAACTTAGATAGTGTCTGCTTAGGGAGCGAGAGAATCTGAGGGCACAGGTTCGAATCCGACGATCGCCAGAATTTTCTTTCCCCTGCACTAGACCTTGAGTGGTGTCATTCGGATGAGACAATAAACCGAGGTCCCATGTGCAGCATGCACATGGCGCACGTAGAACAACAACAACAAAAAACAACAGACAACAAAAGGGTTTGTCCCTGTCAAAATTCTGTAGAATAACCCACTTTGATAGTATAACAAAATACAGTTGCAGACAGGACAAAAAAAAAAAAAAAAAGAAGAAGAAGAAGAAAAAAAAAGAAGCAAAAGCGCTGCACTGTTGAGGCGGTCTGGAATTTGACACAAAGAAAGCAGTTGTGACAAAAAAGTAATAGAATAGAGTAGAAATGAACACAACACAACACAACACAGCGATGCGATACAATATAATATAATATAATATAATATAATATAATATAATATAATATACTGTTGGCACTTGAGATGTGCCGGCAAATGAAAGAATTGAAGATAATTTACGAGAGACCTATATAAAAGATATCTGATGGCGAAAGGACGCTTAATAATTGAAGTATAATTCACTATCCAATTTGTTTACTCGATTCGCATTTAAAGATTTGAATTGTGATTGATTTGAAAACCCGGTCCCATAGTTACCCATAATAGATAACGACGCGCAGCTTTTGCGTTTGAAGACTGTTCACTCGGATATATTTTGGTGTATGTGTGCACGTGACTGAGCCCCGATGGTCATAGTGGGACACACTTGACAGGAAAACAGGAGTGCTTAAAGGCAACTGTCAGTCGGCTCCACCTAGGCAGGCAGCCTATGTATAGGCGCTATGTAAGCAAGTAAGGAAGGAAGCAAGAAACTAAGGAAGGAAGGAAGTAAGGACATAAGTAAGGAAGTAAGTGAGGAAGGAAGGATGGAAGTAAGTAAGGAAGTAAGGAAGGATGGAAGTATGTAAGTAAAGAAGGAAGGATGGAAGTAAGTATGGAAGTAAGGAAGGAAGGCATAATCATGATGATAATCATCATCGTCATTATCATCATAATCACCATCATCAACATCATGATGATCATCATCATCATAATCACCACCATCATCATCATAATCACCACCATCATCATCACCATCATCATCATCACCATCATCATCATCCTAATCATCATCATCATAATCACCATCATCGTCATCACCATCATCATCATCATCACCATCATTACCATCATCACCATCTTCACTACCATCTTCATCATCATCATCATCATTTCCACACCATATGGGAAAACTTTCCTGACGAGCTCCTTCCAACTTGTGGGGTGTTAATTCCTGCTTTTTTTTTTTACATTAAAAATAATCAGTTGGGCGTGATGGGGAATTGATTGACCTAATTGGTGCTTTACAAATAACTGAAAAAGAAAGGCTTTACTTTTTGTCGATACGAGTCTTGGCGGAGGAGGGGGTGGGAGGGGGGGGGAGGTAACCGACCCATGGGTGCTCAACAGTTTCAGTTTCAGTTGCTCAAGGAGGCGTCACTGCGTTCGGACAAACCATATACGCTACACCACATCTGCCAAGCAGATGCCTGACCAGCAGCGTAACCCAACGCGCTTAGTCAGGCCTTGAGAAAAACAAAAAACAAAAAAAACAACAAACCCCCCCCCAAAAGAACAAAAACGGGGGAATAAATAATAGATAAGCTTACATAAATAAATAAATAAATGAATAATAATTATGATATAGAAAAAGGTAGTAGTAATAATGATAGTAATACTAATAAAATCATAATAATTTAAAAAAATAAATAAAAAAATAAATAAATAAGACAACAATGGTGATAAATAAGCGAATAAATGTAAAACATGAAGACACACATTCACACACACACCCACACATGCACAACAGAAATGCACCAAGCATGCAGTTTCACAGATATGAAAGCACAACAAATAAGTGAAAAAGAAAGTCTTTACTTTTTGTCGATATTAGTCTTTGGGGAAGTGAAGGGGTTGGGGGGGGGGGGGGGGGGGGGGGGGGTATACCGTATAGTGATGTGCCTTGAACTGATATTCCCATTGTGACCATTCGATACAGAACTCTGTAGCGTGTTTCCAACGCCGGCTGTCCTAAATCTATCCCTCTTGGCCGTGGAGAGAGAGAGAGAGAGAGAGAGAGAGAGAGAGAGTGGGGATGTGTAACTTGGGCAACTTAGACACTCTCCACTATAATCCAAATTCTAGCCCAGATAGTCGGGACAGCAGTCAGCCGCGGCTCTTTGTTCTGATGGTCGTAGTGGGACACGTATGACTACCATACACAGGTCTCAGCTTGACGGATCTTTACTCGAGGGGGTCGTACCACATGCGATTGGTCACTATCAGGCTGCCGAGAGACGAAGGCCAGTAACTCGCGTTGTTGAAGAGAAAGGGTTGGGTGAATATGTTTATCGCTTTTTGACATGGATACAGGGATCATCAAAAGTTGAGGACCACTCTGGATCTTGCATAGTTTCGTTTTTTTGGTGTTTTTTTTTTTTCCCTTGGGGGCATGGTGTTCAAAACGATGCTGAATGATCGGCTAACAGCGGTGTTTGCAGCCAGTGTGATGAGTAGTAAAGACTTAGTTCTTACTGGGAGTAGTGCAGCTCTGTGAACATGAAACCGTAGATCTATGAGTCATCAGCAGCATGTCCTGTTTCAGTGCTACTGGTACTACTGCTGCTACTGCTGTTGCTGGTGGTGCTGCTGCTACAACAACAACTAGCAATATATATATATATATATATATATATATATATATATATATATATATATACACACACACACAAATACGGCGCTGTCAAACCTCTTATAGTGCTTTACAATAACACGTCAGTCATACACAAAGCTCAAACACACACACACACACACACACACACACACAAACACACACACACACATGGAAAAAATGTATGTGGATCCTTAGAACGCAGAAATGGAACGGAATGCACTAATTTACGTAACTCTAGACTGCTTGAAAAAGAAAATATGTCATAGTAAGATATTGATGTAAAGGATGTGAGTGAGAGACTGTGCTTACATAGCGCTAGACTTCTTGAAAAGGAAAATGTGTCACAGTAAGATATTCTTTCAAAGGATGTGAGTGAGAGGCTGTGTTTACATAGCTGTAGACTGTTTGAAAAGGAAAATGTGTCTTTAAGAATTAGATATTGTTTTGAAGGATGTGAGTGAGGGGCTGTGACGGAAGAGAAAATCCAAAAAACAAATGCAGTAATTTCCAGGTTTGCACAGCTGATCAGGACGCATGTGCCAAGTTTGGAAATGTCCAGTGGAGAGGTGTATGAGTGCGATGCGGACCGTATAATATGTCATACAATCTTTATGAACCCCCACAATGGAAGTGCCCTGGGTGTTCTATGACAGAGAGCATTCCCATCTCTCCCTTTGTCTGTCTCTCGTCTCTCCCCCCTCTCTCTGTCTCTCTCGTCTCTCTCTCTCTCTCTCTCTCTCGTCTGTGTGTGTGTGTTTCTCAGTCTCTCTCTCTGTCTGTCTGTCTCTCTCCATATCTCCATCTCTGCCTGTCTCTCTTTCGTCTTTTTCTCTCTCGTTTCTCTCTCACTCTCTCTCTTGATCGTCTTTCCCTCCCTTCCTCTCTCCCTCTCTCTCCCTCCCTCCCCCCTCGCTCTCCCTACCTCCTCTCTCCCCCCTCTCTCTCGCCTCTCTCTCTCTCCCTCCCTCTCTCTCCTCTCCCTCCCTCCCTCCCTCCCTCTTTCCAAGTACACACAGGCTGTCTATATTGATTCTGGCTCATAGTGGCAGGGATCTTCAAGCATGCAGGCTGTTGGGGAAATGCCAGCTTCTGTTTTTCCCTGGGGAAATTACCCAAGTGAAGCTGTGTGTATGTAGTCAGAGAATTCGGTTTGTTTGTTTGTTTGTCAATCGAAGAATGCTGGTTTGTTCGGTATCTAAGTTTAAAACCGTGTGCTGTTGACGTTTGACAGGAATGTATACATTTGTGTAGCTGAACGTTTTCTGTCACGTATTTGTCTCGC
>NC_134882.1:40792424-40804924 GCF_041734735.1 Babylonia areolata
AGCGACGGACACAGACTGGTTTCACGTCACAGACGTCGTCCTCTGTCGCCAGTGATCCCGGCTGTGTTTCAGACTTGACTCCGGTATCCTCCTCTGGTGTCCGAGGGGGAGTGCTAGACACTTCGTCAGCTGCTACAGTGGGGTTTAGGTAGGTCTTTGGGTTATTTTTTCGATCGTGTTGTTAGCTCTGAAAAAAAGAGCATAATTTTCTGGTAAGAATTCTTAAATTTCTTCTTCTTATTAATATCATTTATTTAATTTTTTTTTATAGTATAGTTCAATTTGATCGCTGAAGTATTTACAGCCGTGTGTTCGTTCAATCAAAAGGTACACTCGGTTTGATCGCTGAAATATTTATTTCACAGTCGTGTTTTGGTTAAATCAATGAGTACGGTTATGTGCTGGTTGGACTGTGAGTGAAGAGGAATGGCTTGGTCGTTTTGCGTTCCGATGGACACGCCTTCGTGGGTGTGAAAAAGAAAAGACGACGACGAAGAAGAAGTGGTCAGGAGCTTCGCCGAACATTGTGAAATGTCGTTCATCTGCCCTCAAGTTGTCCGGCGGTGGAGGAGAAACGTGTGTATCGTGCGTTGGTGATAATAATAATAATAATAATAATCATCATAATACCCCCCCCTACACACACTCAGAATTTCGTAACACTGTGAAGTGAAACAATGTGAAGATGCGCGAGACACTGATATTGATTAAGAGGAAGCATATTGTAGGCTTCTTGCTGCTACTGCCGCTGCCGCCGCTGCTGCGGAGCTGTGGATGTATATGAAGTGAAGTGGGGGAGACGGTGTCACCATCATTAGGCTGTGGAAGCCAAGTCGGGTGCTAGCTAGCAGCTCAACTTCCGGCATATGTCGGCGTCCATGGGATGGTCTCTTTGGGATCTGCGGCCTTTGTCAACGCATACAGATCGGTAACTGTGGTTGGTGTTGACTCGAAGTACTTTATACCACTGTTATATAGACTGTTGTTATCATCAGTGAAGGGCGGAGAGAGCACTCAACATATCTAGATCTGATAATTTGGGGGATTTCGTTTTTTATTCATTCATGTGCTTTTTTTCAAACCTTGTCATTCAGATCAGAATTTATGTGGTCGAATTCTCGCAACAACTCTTCGTTTTAGCATCATCGGGGCAGGACATTTTCTTCCCCACAAAATAAGAACTTTCTGGACTTGTGAACAACAAACAGCTTGCTAGAATTCAGACCCCGCCCCACCCCCTCGTCCTCCTCTCCCCACGCGTGTGGAGGACTAAAAGCGAGCAGGTGGTTGGATTTGATGCCGCCAACACCACCACCACCTCTCCCCCCCCAGTGACAGTCCACTCACCACCCCCTCTTCCACCTCCTCCTCCTCTACCTCCTGCCCTTTCCAACAGAACCCAGGACCACCAATGGTTTGGAGCAAGAGAGCTGGTGGTGTTGTGAGCAGCAGACACAGCTGAGCTCCCCATTCTCCCTACCTCTCCTCCTCCCTCTACACCCCTAAGACAACCACCCCAACCCTCCACACACAGCCTTCTCCTGCAACTCCTCTCCCCCCTCAAACACCCCAACCAAAACCCTTCCACACACCCTTATCACTGCAAACCCCCACCAACACAAACAACCCCACCAAAACCCTCATCCCACTCCAACCCACCCACAGCCAAAAACCACCAAAAGCAACACCAACCATGTGCGAGAGTCTCCTGAAGAAGAAGCGCTTCTTCTGCCGGGAATGGGCCTTCAGCAAGCTGCAACACTGCCTGGACACCAGGCCGGCCTCCAAGACCTGCGGGGCCCTGGTGATGGGCGGGCCTGGCTGCGGCAAGACAGCCGTGTGCTGCGAGCTGGTGTGGCCCACGGTGGCCCAGGGCAAGCAGGCGGCGCTGCGCTCCCGGCTCCTGGCCTTCCACTTCTGCCAGGCCCATGACGTGGACACCCTGTCCCTGGTGGCCTTCATCAGGGGCCTGGTGCAGCAGGCAGCCAGTAGCGACCTCGTGCCGGGTTACAAGGATAAGGTGAGAGGGTGTGTTTGTGTGTGTGTAGTTGGTTGAGGTGGTGTGGTGGTGGTGGTGGTGGTGGTGGTGGTGGTGTGTGTGTGTGTGTGTGTGTGTGTGTGTAGGGGGTTGAGGTGGTGTATGTGTATGTGTGTGTGTGTGTGTAGGGGGTTGTGAGGAGGTAGGGGGCTGAGAAGGTGAGTGTGGTGTGATGGTGTGTGAGGGGGTTGAGATGGCGTGTGTGGTGTGATGGTGGGTGAGGGTGTATTATGTAAGGGCGTAGGGGGTTGAGATGGTGTGTGTGGTGTGAGTGTGTGTGTGAGGGTTTAGGGGGTTGTGGGGGTGTGTGTGGTGTGAGGATGTGTGTGAGGAGGTAGTTGGTTGTAAGGGTGGGTGTTGTGTGAGGGTGTGTGTGAGGGGGTAGGGGGATGTGAGGGTGTGTGTGGTGTGAGGGTATGTGTGAGGGGGTAGGGGTTTGTGAGGGGGAAGGGGGTTGTGAGGGTGTGTGTGAGGGGGTAGGGGTTTGTGAAGGGGTAGGGGGTTGAGATGGTGTGTATGGTGTATGGGTGTGTGTGAGGGTGTGTGTGAGGGTGTAGGGTGTTGTGAGGGTGTGTGTGGTGTGAGGGTGTGTGTGAGGGTGTAGGGGGTTATGAGTGTGTGTGTGATGTGGGGGGGTGTGTGGTGTGAGAGTGTGTATGAGGGGGTAGGAGGTTGTGAGGGTATGTGTGGTGTGAGGGTGTGTGTGAGTGGGTAGGGGGTTGTGAGGGGGCAGGGGGTTGTGAGGGTGTGTGTGACGGTGTTGGGGTTGTGAGGGGGTAGGGGGTTGTGAAGGTGTGTGTGACGGTGTAGGGTGTGTGTGAGGGGGTAGGGGGTTGTGAGGGTGTGTGTGAGGGTGTTGGGGGTTGTGAGGGTGTGGGGGTTGTGAGGGTGTGTGTGAGGGTGTAGGGTGTGTGAGGGTGTGTGTAGGGTGTGGGGTTTTTTAGGGTGTGTGTGAAGGTGTTGGGGGTTGTGAGGGTGTGTGAGGGTGTGTGTGTGGGTGTTGGGGGTTGTGAGGGTGTGTGTGAGGGTGTTGGGGGTTGTGAGGGTGTGTGTGAGTGGTTACCTGGTTGTGAGGGTGTGTGTGAGGGTGTTGGGGTTTGTGAGGGTGTGTGATGCCATGGTGTAGGAGGTTGTGAGGGTGTAGGGGGTTGTGAGGGTGTTGGGGGTTGTGAGGGTGTGCACGAGGGAGTACGGGGTTGTGAGGGTGTGTGTGACGGTGTTGGGGGTTGTGAGGGTGGGTGTGAGGGGGTAGGGGGTTGTGAGTGTGTGTGTAGGGTGTGGGGGTTGTGAGGGTGTGTGTGAGGGTGTTGGGGGTTGTGAGGGTGTGTGTGAGGGTGTTGGGGGTTGTGAGGGTGGGTGTGAGGGGGTAGGGTGTTGTGAGGGTGTGTGTAGGGTGTGGGGGTTGTGAGGGTGTGTGTGTGAGGGGGTAGGGTGTTGTGAGGGTGTGTGTGAGGGTGTTGGGGGTTGTGAGGGTGTGTGTGAGGGTGTGTGAAGGTGTTGGGGGTTGTGTGGGTGTGTGTGAGGGTGTGTGAGAGAGTGTTGGGGGTTGTGAGGGTGTGTGTGTGAGGGTGTTCGGGGTTGTGAGGGTGTGTGTGTGAGGGTGTTGGGGGTTGTGAAGGTGTGTGTGAGGGTGTAGGCGGTTGTATGGGTGTTTGTGAGGGTGTTGGGGGTTGTGTGGGTGTGTACGAGGGGGTACGGGGTTGTGAGGGTGTGTGTGAGGGTGTTGGGGGTTGTGAGGGTGTGTGTGAGGGTGTGGGGGTTGTGAGGGTGTGTGTGAGGGTGTGGGGGTTGTGAGGGTGTGTGTGAGGGTGTTGGGGTTTGTGAGGGGGTAGGGGGTTGTGAGGGTGTTGGGGGTTGTGAGGGTGTGTGTGAGGGTGTAGGCGGTTGTATGGGTGTTTGTGAGGGTGTTGGGGGTTGTGTGGGTGTGTACGTGGGGGTACGGGGTTGTGAGGGTGTGTGTGAGGGTGTTGGGGGTTGTGAGGGTGTGTGTGAGGGTGTGGGGGTTGTGAGGGTGTGTGTGAGGGTGTGGGGGTTGTGAGGGTGTGTGTGAGGGTGTTGGGGTTTGTGAGGGGGTAGGGGGTTGTGAGGGTGTTGGGGGTTGTGAGGGTGTGTGTGAGGGTGTGGGGGTTGTGAGGGTGTGTGTGAGGGTGTTGGGGGTTGTGAGGGTGTGGGGGTTGTGAGGGTGTAGGGGGTTGTGAGGGTGTGTGTGAGGGTGTGTGTGAGGGTGTGGGGGTTGTGAGGGTGTGTGTGAGGGTGTGGGGGTTGTGAGGGTGTGTGTAGTGTGGTGTGTGTAGTATGAGGGTGTGTGTGTGTTGGGGGAGGGGGTGGGAAGGGGACGAAGGGAGTTTGTGATGGTGTGTGGTGTGTGGTGTGGAGATTTTGAGTGTGTGAGTGATGTGAGTGTGGGGGGTGGTGTGTGTGTGTGTGTGTGTGTGTGTGTGTATGCGCGTTTGCGTGTGGAAGGTGGGTGGGGATGTGATGGTGTGTGTGTGTGTGTGATGGTTTGTGTGTGCGTATGGGAGGGTGGTTGTGATGGTGTGTGGGGTGGGGTGGGGCGGGTTGTGGTTGTGTGTGTGTGGAAGGGGGCTTGTGATGGTATGTGCGTGCTTTGGGGATGGTGATGGTGTGTGTGTGGTGTGTTTGTGTGAGGGTTTTTGACGGTGCGTGTATAACGGGGGACATTAAACATATTGATTCCCTCGTTTAATATGAGACATTTTGTAGATGTTTGCAACCACCAGTATGTGCGACGGGGCTTTCAACGGAATGTCTTCTTTTAATAGGAAATTGGTACTTTAATAAAATGTCTACAATCAACAGTATGTACGACGGGACTTTTAACGTAATTTCTTCTTTTAATAGGAAATTGGTACTTAAATAAAATGTTTACAATCAACAGTATGTACGACGGGACGTGTAACAGAATTCCTCCTCCTGATCGGAAATTCATAGGCTTCATAATTACGATCGCGATGTTTAGAACCACAGTATAATTATGGGACAGGGACATTAGAACATAATTTTTCTTTCTAGTTGAAAATCAATTCTCTATTCTCGATGTCCACAACCACCAGAAGGCTGTGCATGACAGGGGCATTAAAACATGCCCCCCCCTCCCCCCACGCCCCCACCCCACTGTCTCCTCCTCCACCATGGGGTAATCAGTAGTGGCCTTGTGGTTGTAACGCGTCCTCCTCGGAAGCGAGAGTCCAGGCGCAAGGGATCGAATCTCATATTCAGCAGTATCCCCCCAGCCCCCCACCCCCCAGGCCCCCCACACACAGTAGATCTCGAGTGGTGGTCTGTACGTTAGTCATTCAGATGAGACGATAAACCAAGATCCCGTGTGTAGCAAGCTCACGTAAAAGAATCCTCGGCACCAAGTGTTGTCCTTTGCAAAGATATGTGGGAAAATATCCATTTTGACAGGAACATTTGCAGACATAAAAAGGGAGTGGTGCTGTGCTGTAGCGACGCGCTCTCCTCGGGGAAAGCAGCTCGGATCTCACACAGAAGAATATGATCTGACAGGGAGTAATGCGATACAATACAATACAATACAATACAGTACAATGCAGTGTAATGCAAGGCACCGCAACGCAGTACGTCACAACACAGCACAGCACTGCGCCGACACCAATGCAGCACCAACTAACACAACACAACACAACACAACACAACACAAACACAAAGCCAATAAAAACACAAGGCAACCTCAACCACAACCACCAACACAACCACAACCACCAACACAACCACAACCCAACCTCAACCACAACCACCAACACAACCACAACCACAACCACCAACACAACCACAACCACTACCACCAACACAACCACAACCACCAACACAACCACAACGCAACCTCAACCACAACCACCAACACAACCTCAACCACAACCACCAACACAACCACAACCACCAACACAACCACAACGCAACCTCAACCACAACCACCAACACAACCACAACCACCAATACAACCACAACTACAACCACAACCACCAACCACAAGTACCAACCACCAACACACCAGGTCATCTAAATCATCACCATCACCATTACAGCCACACACCAGGTCCTCTAAATCATCACCATCACCATCACAACCACACACCAGGTCCTCTAAATCATCACCATCACCATTACAACCACACACCAGGTCCAAGAGCCGGCCATCCAGAAGATGCTGGAGCCCTCGGAGGTGGAGCGCAACCCGGACGAGGCCTTCAAGCAGGCCTTCCTCCTGCCTCTCCAGCAGTGCGCGGCCCCTCCGGCCCACAACCTCATGGTGCTCGTCGACTCCATCGACGAGTCCTACCTGCAGGCGGTCAACGAGCGGGCCACGTGCTCCAGAACCATCGCCGAACTGCTGGCCGCCCACCACACGCTGTTTCCTCAGTGGCTCCTGCTCGTGTGTTCCTCGCGCAAGCAGAGCAAGTCGGTGACGCGGATGTTCACCGGGTTCCGCAAGATCAGCCTGGACGACCTGCGGAAGAGCCACATCGTGCGGGACGTGCAGCAGTACATCCTGTGCCGCCTGGACCAGGAGGAAGGGCTGAGGCAGCACCTGTCACGGGACACGGCCGAGATGCTCAACCAGCTGCACATCAAGAGCAACGGCTGCTTCCTGTACTTGGAGAAGGTGGGTAGGTTGTGTGGTGGTGGTGGGGTGGATGGGTGAGTGGGGGTGGGGGTGGGAGGATAGGGGTTGTTGTGGTGTGGTGATGGTAGGGGTGTTGTTGCTAGTGTGTGTGTGTGTGTGTGTGAATGTGTGTGTGAGTGAGGGGTGGGTGGGTGGCTGTGTGTGTGTGTGTGTGTGTGTGTGTGTGAGTGAGGATTGGTTGTGTGTGTGTGTGTGTGTGTGTGTGTGTGTGTGTGTGAGGATTGGTTGTGTGGCTGTGTGTGTGTGTGTGTGTGTGTGTGTGTGTGTGTGTGTGTGTGTGATGGAGAGAACGAGAGAGCGTGAGAGAGTCAGGCTCCTTTGGCGTGTGCTTCCAATTGGAATAGTAAAAATGTGTTATCTTGAATTGCATTGCATTGTATTGCATTGTACTGTATTGTATTGTATTGTTTTATTTTTGTATTGCATTGTATCGCACTGTATCGTATCATATCGCATTACATCGCATTCCACCATATCATGTCGTATCGCATCGCATCCGCTTTCCATCATATTGTATCATATCGTATCGTATCCTATCACATGACATCGCATTTCATGGAATCGTGTGGTGTGACTCCCCCACCCCCTACCCCCACAGGTGCTGGACGGCGTGGCGGAGAACTTCATCATGCTGCGCGAGGTGCGAGAGATCCCGGGCACGCTCAACGGCCTGTACCTGTGGCTGTGCCAGCGCCTCTTCGTGCGCAAGCAGTTCGCCAAGATCCAGCCCGTCCTCAACCTCCTGCTGGCCGCCAGCCGGCCCCTGAAGACCGACGTCCTGTACCAGTGCCTCCTGACCCGCTCCCCGAACCTCCCCCACGAGGAGTTCGAGCGGAGGATGAAGCTGATGTCCAAGATCCTGACGGACGGGAAGGGCGGGGAGAAGATCCTCTTCCACCACAGCTTCGCGGAGTGGCTCCTGGACGTCAAGCACTGCACGCAGAAGTACCTGTGCAGCACTGAGGAGGGTCACGGCTTGCTGGCCATGCAGGCCACGGGCGCCGCCTCCTCCCTGGGCGCCGTGGGGGTGCAGGAGATGGCGCTGCACCTGACGCGGGCCAACCTGCAGCCTCCCTTGGAGCAGCACCACCTGGTGCAGTGGCTGATGCTGTCCGGGGCCAAGGTGGAGAGCTGTCTGCAGCAGGGGGCCGGGCTGCCCAAGGACTCTAAGGTGGGTGTGCTGGATCTGGCTTTTCTCTGTGTGTGTGTGTGTGTGTGTGTGTGTGTGTGTGTGTGTGTGTTTTAATGGAGCGTTCTCTGTCTTTGTCCTTGTGTCTGTTATTATCGTTCTTTCTCTCTTGTTTCTTTGTCTGCCTCTTTCTGTCTTTCTGTCTTTATTTCTGTGTCTCTGTCTGTCTGTCTGTCTCTCTTTCTCTGTCTGTCTGTCTGTCTCTCTCTTTATGTTCGTTACTTTTTTTCACATTTTGAAATGCAAAATGTTTCCCCGAAGGAATGGTAAAATCGAATATCTGTTGTCATGTGCTGGACTTTGTCAAGCTGATGCATTTGAGTTTGACATGGTACCTGTATTATTAATTTAACCCCCACCAAATATAAAAAAAGGCAGTGGTAATATTAGAAACTCCCCATTTTGGGTCATATGCTGTACCATGTCAAACCCAAATGCTCCAGTTTGACATGGTAAGTATATAATTAAAACGAAATTAACCGAAGAGGGAATAAAATACAGATTCCCCATTTTGCATCGACTTTTGTACTGTCGTCAAAGTGCCGTGGTGCATTTTTTGTTCAGTCTGCATTTTTAGATCGTACAAAGTGTTTCGCTTAAAGAACGACATAATGGAATATTTCATCCGTCTCTGTCTCATCGTCAAGATGCTGAAGCCGCCGTGGGGAGATTATTATTTCTTCTTCCATCGTGGGCTTCGACTCCCACGTTTTCTCTTATACACGACTGGGCTTTTATTTGTATGCCCGTTTTTACCTCTGCCATGTAGGCAGTCATAATCTGTTTTTGGAGGGGGAGGGGGTGCATGCCGGGTATATTCTTCCCCCCATAACCCAATGAACGCTGACATGGATTACAGGATCTCTAAAGTGCGTATTTGATTATCTGCATGCTTATACACACGAAGGGGGTTCAGGCGCAAGCGGGTCCACACATATGTTGACCTGGGAGATGGGAATAAATTTCCACCTTTTTACCCATCAGGCGCCGTGACCGTGATTCGAACACAGGACCCTCAGATTGAAAGTGCAACACTTTAATCACTCCGCTGTTGCGCCTGTCGGAATAATCATTTAACCCGTTGTTGTCCCGCTGTCAAGATTCTGGAGATGCTGCTGTTGGGAATAATTGTTTGATCCGTTTGTTGTCCTGCTGTTAAGATTATGATGCAGCTGTTGGGAATAATTGTTTGACCCGTTTGTTGTCCTGCTGTTAAGATTATGATGCTGCTGTTGGGAATAATTGTTTGATCCGTTTGTTGTCCTGCTGTTAAGATTATGATGCAGCTGTTGGGAATAATTGTTTGACCCGTTTGTTGTCCTGCTGTTAAGATTATGATGCAGCTGTTGGGAATAATTGTTTGACCCGTTTGTTGTCCTGCTGTTAAGATTATGATGCAGCTGTTGGGAATAATTGTTTGACCCGTTTGTTGTCCTGCTCGCAAGATTCTCAACCTGGTGCCGGGAATGATAATTTGATTTGTTGTTGTCCTGCTGTCAAGATTCTCAAGCTGCTTCTGGGAATAGTTATTTCACCCGTTTGTTGTTGTCATGCTGGTAAGAGTCTCAAGGTGGTGCTGTGAATAATCATCTGATCCATTTTCTGTCCCGCTGTCAAGGTTCTGAAGCTGCTGCTGGACGCGGGCGCCGTGATGCCCAGCCTGGACATCAGCACGGAGAGCCTGGCGGCTGAGGAGGAGCGGGCGGAGGAGGCCAAGGTGAAGGAGGAGGCGGAGCAGCCCGTGGACCAGGTGGACGCCAACGGGCGGACCTTGTTGCACACGGCCAGTCACCAGGGCAAGACCTCCTCCGTCACCTCCCTGCTGGCCCGCGGGGCCGACATCCGGGCCGTGGACAAGACTGGGCAGACGGCGCTGAACCTGGCGGCGCGGCAGGGGCACCGGGAGGTGGTGCAGGTGCTGCTCAAGGGCCAGGCGGAGGTGGACCACGCGGACCAGGACGGCTGGACGGCGCTGAGGTCCGCGGCCTGGGGCGGGCACAATGAGGTGGTGGCGCTGCTGCTCAGCTCGGGCAGCCAGGTGGACCACGCAGACAGCGACCGGCGCACGGCGCTCAGGGCGGCGGCCTGGGGCGGCCACGAGGACGTGGTGCTGCAGCTGCTCCGGCACGGCGCCGACGTCAACAAGGCTGACAACGAGGGCCGCACGGCGCTGATTGCTGCCGCCTACATGGGCCACGTGGAGATCGTGGAGCACCTGCTGGACTACCACGCCGATATCAACCACCAGGACTGCGACGGTCGGACGGCGCTCTCTGTGGCCGCCCTGTGCATCCCCGCCAGCGAGGGCCACGAGAAGGTCGTCAGCCTCTTGCTGGACAGAGGGGCGGCCGTGGACCACCAGGACCGTGACGGGATGACCCCGCTGCTGGTGGCGGCCTACGAGGGCCACACCGACGTCTGCGAGCTGCTCCTGGAGTGGGACGCGGACGTGGACCACGCCGACCACTCCGGGAGGACCCCGCTCTGGGCGGCCGCCTCCTCGGGCCACGCCAAGCTGGTGGGGCAGCTGCTGTTCTGGGGCGCCGCTGTGGACACCATTGACAACGAGGGCCGCACGGTGCTGAGCGTGGCCTCCGCCCAGGGTTCTGCCGGCGTCGTCAGGCTGCTGCTGGACAGGGGTCTGGACGAGATGCACCGGGACAACTCCGGCTGGACCCCGCTCCACATGGCCGCTTATGAGGGCCACAGAGAGGTGTGTTGCTGTGTGGGGGTGGGGGAGAGGGGAAGGGGATGCTGGGTGTATGTTTGTGTGTGTGTGTGTTTGTAGTTGTTGTTGAGGGGAAGGGGATGCTGGATGTATGTTTGTGTGTGTGTGTGTTTGTAGTTGTTGTTGTGTATGTGTGTGGGGAGGGGGGTGGGGTGGGGGGAGATAGGCAGGGGATGCTGGGTGTATGTATGTGTGTGTGAGTTTGTAGTTGTTGTTGTTGTGTGTGTGATCGGGGAGGGGGGGTGGGGGTGGGGGGAGTTAGGCAGGGGATGCTGAGTGTATGTTTGTGTGTGTGTGTATTTGTAGTTGTTGTTTGTGTGTGTGTGTGTGTAGGTGGGGGGGGGGGAGACAGGCAGGGGATGGTGGGTGTATGTTTGTGTGTTTGTAGTTGTTGTTGTGTGAGGGATGGTGGGCTGTGTTGACGGGTTTATCTGTCTGCGTCTGTCTGCTTGTATGTTTGTGTGTATGTCTTTATAGTTGTGTGTGTGGATGGGCTGTGTTGATTGGTGTATCTGTCTGTCTGTCAGTCTGTCTGCCTGTCTGTTTATATGTATGTGTTTGTTGGTGTGATCTATCTGTTGGTGCGATCTTTCTGTCTGTCTGTCTGTATGCCAATGTATTTGTTTGTTCATTTGTCTACCTGTGTGTTTGTCGGTCTGTATATCTTTGAAAGCATCACGCTCCCACTCACTCTCTCTCTCTCTCTCTCTCTCTCTCTCTCTCTCTCTCTCTCTCTCTCTCAATCTGTCTGTCTTATCTACCATGTCTGTCTGGGCCGGATGGATAGGTTTATCTGCCTGTCAGTGTTTATCGGTATGTGTTTGTTGGTGTGGTCTGTCTGTCTGTCTGTCTGTGTAGGGCTTTTACAAGCACAACAGGAAAAAACAAAAAAAACCAAAACAAACAAAAACGGCACATGTTTGTCGTGTATTGATTCCTGCCCCCTCCCCCTCCCGTCCCCCTTTCCTCTCCACTCCCCTCACTCCCCTCTCTTTCTGTTCTGCGCAGTCAAGCGTTTCTCGGTTCTCCTGTCACAGGTTTGCGTGTGTTGTATTTATGTGTGTGTGTCTGTGTGTGTGTGTGTGTGTGTGTGTATGTGTGTGTGTGTGTGTGTGTGTGTGTGTGTGTGTGTGTGTGTCTGTGTGTGTGTGTGTGTGTGTGTGTGGTCCATGTTTCGCTCGTGTTCCCGGTGTCTTGTGTAACTTGGGAGTTAATGGATTGTTAGGATCGATTACTCTTGCTTGAGAGAAAGAGAGAGTGGGACACGCACACACACACACACACACACACACACACACACACACACACACACACTGATAGAAATAGCAAGAGAGAAAGAGAGAGAGATACATAGATACATAGAGGAGGAGAGAGAAAGAGAAGGAGAGAGATATTGAACATATCAAAGAATGAATGAATTTATTAATTAATTTCATTTAGCTGGGGGTAACGTAGTAAATATACAATTTTTTTTTCATGTGCACATCGAAAGAAGGACGAAGAGAGAGAGAGAGAGAGAGAGAGAGAGAGAGAGAGAGAGAGCAAAATCTACCTTTTGGGTTGATGGTGTAATGCAGTAATGCAAAAAGGACACATGATGATAATGATACTACTACTAGTAGTGGTATTCCTACTATTACTACTACCACTACTAGTGATGATGATGATGATGATGATGATGATGATGATAAGAAGCAGGAGAAGGAGAAGAAGAAGAGTAAAACTAGAAAGGAAAAAGACGGTGTGTGATTTGTAAATTGTTGACAAGACCTACTAGACAAGAGATCTTCACCCTGGTAATAATGCCAGACACTCGGGTTGACACAAGGTAGGAAGGAGAGAGGTGGGATGGGTGTAGCAGAGAGGTGTCTCTCAG
>NC_134882.1:40809924-40819924 GCF_041734735.1 Babylonia areolata
CAAAAAACACAGACAAGACTTTCTGACTGTACCCCACAGCCTTTTTCTAAATGCAACATTACTTTGCGTTGAGGGGAAGAAAAATAAAAAAAAATCTGCTTGCCTGGCACTTTTACGTCATAGACGAAGCCCAGCAAGTTTGCACGTGAAACACACGACTGACTGCGTTCTGGTGTTCCCCGTTCCATCTGCAAGCAAGGAAGAAATGGAAGGAAGAGAAGGACGGAAGGAAGGAAGCAGGCAGGCAGGCAGACTGATTTACAAGTGCATGGATGAATGAAGAAACGGGTATACAGAGAGCCGTTCGACCGAAAGTTTCCTTATTGGCAGGGGGCCCGGATGGGGTAGAGGCGTGGGGGGTGGGGGGGTTAGGGGTTGGGAAGGGGGGAAAGGTGAGTGAGAAAATAAATTATGGAAAACAGAAACAAAACAACAACAACAACAAAAAACACAAAAAAAACATAAGAGAGAGAGAGAGAGAGAGAGAGAACCAAAAAAAAAAAAAGGATAAAAACAGAAACGAAACAAAAACAGATGAAAGATGGAGAAAGAAAACAAACTGAAACAATATGAGATCAAAGTTGGACAATGAAAACGAAACAAAACGAGATGGAGATGGAAAGATGGATGGTAAAAACAGAACCGAAGCAAAATGAGATCAAAGATGGTACATGAAGACAGGAGCGAAACAAAATAAAACAGACAAAACAACAACTACAACAAAATAACCCACACCCCCCTCCCCCCCCGCCCAAGCCCCCCCCCTCCTCCTCCCTCAAAAAAAAAAAAAAAAAAAAAAAAAAAAAGAGATGACAGATGGACGATGGAAAACAGGCGAAACAAAAAAAGATCTGAAAGATGGAGAATGAAAACACAGTGGAGACATTACAAGAATGAAAGAAGAAGAAGAAGAAGAAGAAGAAGAAGAAGAAAAGGTTAGACGATAAAAAGAGACGAAACAAAAAGAGCTGAAAGATGGATGAAGCTGTGGTAGATCTGCCACCTTTCAACACACGGGTGTGGATGTTCAGTGTCAGCAGACGGTGAGGATGGGAGTGCAGAAAAAAGGATTTCATTGTGAAGACGTTGTATTTACCATGCACGTGCACTCTAGGGGAGGAAGGTGGCAGAATGGTTAAGACGCTCAGCTGCCAATACAGAGAGTCCGTGAGGGTGTGGGTTCGAATCCCGCTCTCGCCCTTTCTCCTAAGTTTGACTGGAAAATCAAACTGAGCGTCTAGTCTTTCGGATGAGACGATAAACCGAGGTCCCGTGTGCAGCACGCACTTGGCGCACTGAAAAAGAACCCATGGCAACGAGAGTGTTGTCCTCTGGCGAAATTACGTAAAATGAAATCCCCTTTCATAGGTACACAAATATGTAAGCATGCACTCAAGGCCTGACTATGCGCGTTGGGTTATGCTGCTGGTCAGGCATCTGCTCAACAGATGTGGTGTAGCGTGTATGGATTTGTCCGAACGCAGTGACGCCTCCTTGAGAAAGTGAAACTGAAACTGAAACTCTAGCATGATGTGCGCGCGCCCGCGCATGCACACACCTTTCGACCACTCTCTCTCTCTGTCTCTGTGTGTGTCTCTCTGTGTCTCACTCTCTCTCTCTCTCTCTCTTTCTGTCTGTGTCTCTCTCTGTGTGTGTCTCGGTCTCTGTCAATGTCTCTCTGTCTCTCTCACGTACGCACACACACACACACACACACACACACGCGTACGCACACACACACACACACCACATGCACACACACGCACACACACACACACACACACACGCACACACACACACACACACACACACACACACACACACACACCAGCGCATGCTCGGCACGAATGCTTTCTCCGAAGTCTATCATATATCATGGTATCTCTCTGTGCGGCTCTGTCTCGGTCCGGTCTGTCAGTCTGTCTCGTTCTCACGCAGTTTCATCCATGACCGCTCATTCAGTAACTGGATCAGCCAGCCAGCCATCCACCTTCACTCCCACTCGTCCTAATTAAGACACGCGCTCCGTCGCTCACTTGTTAATGTTGTAAGGATCCTGTTGTCGTTTTGTTTTGTTTTTTTCCTCGGTAGATGCCACCAATACCACGCAAGAACGAAGTGTAGCACTAGAAAACGTACAGCAGTGATAACAATGTGATACATTTTCTTTGCTGCAACTTCACTGTCGGGCGCCTGTGGCCAGGAAAATTGACATGTGGAGGAAGGTGGCAGAATGGTTAAGAAGTTCATCTGCCAGTACAGAGTCCCTGAGGGTCTCGCCCCTTTCTCACTAGTTTGACTGGAAAAAATATAAACTAAGCATCTAGTTATTCGGATGAGACAATAAATGGAGGTTCCGTGAGCAGCACGCGCTTCTCACACTGACGTAAAGAACCCATAGCTACGAGAGTGTTGTCCTCTGGTATAATTCTGGAGAAAAAATTCAACTCCAATAGGTACACAAATATGCATGCACTTAAGGCCGTGTTGGGGCTATGCTGCTGATCAGGCATCTGCATAGCAGATGTGGTTTAGCATACATGTGGATTTGTCCGAACGCAGTGACGCCTCCTCGAGAAGTTGAAACTGAAACTGAAACCGTGAACCTATACTTGGTCCCCTCACAGCCTCGAGAAATTGAAACTGAAACTGAAACCGTGAACCTATACTTAGTCCCGTGAACCTATACTTAGTCCACTCACAGCCTCGAGAAATTGAAACTGAAACTGAAACCGTGAACCTATACTTAGTCCACTCACAGCCTATATCCAACCCAGAACTTGCGTGAATCAGATTTGCTGATGTTGATGATGAGATACCATCGACATACATAATACATCATAAGGAACTAGTTTAGTTGAAACTTTCGATTCTGAGTGAAGAAAACTTTTTGCACTAGTATGTATCTGCCAAGTATCAGCGAGTCTTTACCAACGAATACAGAACTCGTTTTCCTTCGACGTGTCAACTTTAAACTTTTCTCGACTCGACGCGGCGCTGGTTCCACGGGTGACATTTCTCCCTGTGGACAGGTTTCCCCAAACGACGTGGTAGTCGATCCACACACTGATTGTGCTGGAAAGGCTACGAAAACAGGTCGTTTACTACAAGCCTCTTGTTGGATGATGAAAGACACTTGCCTGCAAAAGCACCCCCCCCCCCCCCGACCCCCCACTCTCTCTCTCTCTTGCTGAACTGTTTATTAATGGTATGCATGCATGCTCTTATCTCTTTTGTTGTTGTAAGAACGATAATCTCTCTCTCTCTCTCTCTCTCTCTCTCTCTCTCTCTCGATCTCATTTGCTGAAGCGTTATTATTAGTTTGCATGCATGTATGCATGCTCGTCCCCCCTTTCACCCATCCAAACCCTTCCACCCACTTCCCCCCGCACCCCCATCCCAGTTGGTCTGTTGGGGCTATTAGCATCTTTGCCAGGCTGGCTTGGTCGTGTTCGGAGAGGGAGGGATACAGCTATTGATCACTCTCTGTCTCTCTCTCTCTGTGCCTTCCATTCTCTCTGTCTCTCTCCCCTCTCTCTTCCTTTCCCCCTCTCTCTCTATCGCTCTCTCCTCTCTGTCTCTTTCCTCACTTTCTCTGTCTCTTTCTGTCTCTGTCCGTCTCTTTTTTTTCTTTTTTTTTACTTTCTCTCTTTTCCCTCTCTCGCCTCTGTCTCTCTCTTCCGTTGTCTATCCGCCGTCTCTCTCCTCTCTCTCTCTCTTTCCACCCCCCCCCCCCCTTTCGCTCGGAATAATCTGGGAATCGCGGCAAAAGCCGGTGTGGAAATGTTGTCCATGTGGCTGGTCTGTCAATCGGACTGTTTGTCCCGGGGAGCAGAGGTTGGTAAATGGGGTATGGGGGAGTGTGTGGAGGAAGAGGGAGGGTTGGTGAGTGTGTCATTTTTAACGGCGGTAAGATTGAACTCCTGACATTGGAGTGCCTCGCTCTCGGATAAAAAAAGTTTTCATTGTCTCTGTTCTCTGTCTAGCGCTTGAGTTTGTTTGTTTTGGGGTTGGGTTTTTTTTTAAGGATTAATTTTGTTCAATTGATCATTTACAGTTTAGTGTATTCGATATTGGTGATAGTTGCTGAAAATGAGAAAAGACCACAACGAACATCGTATAAAATGTTTTTATCACAATTCAGATTTGTGAGGCAAAAGCAGCTTCGTATCAAATGGCTGACAGTTTTTGTGAAGTTGGGTTTGGTTAATCATATTTGGGAATGCCAAGATGAAACTGAAGTTAAAACTTTTTTTTTTAGCACATATTCCTTCAACGCCTGATATATTACTCTGGAAAACATTGAGATCATGATATTCAGTCAGGTGATAGTGTATAGTGTTTCGTGTATGGATAGGCGTCTTACATTTACTATGTAGTCTAACTTATGACTTGATAAGCCTATTTCCGAAATTCATGCACAAAAGCTGTGCTAGGAAAATTCACTCCATTCGGATAAAAATTTGTTCTGTCCTTCATGTATTGAAGTGACTAAATGAGGTTCATTTAGCTTTGAAGTGTCATGTCTAAATGTGTGGTTTGCGGGTTCAATTAATTCCAAAGAAATAGCACACATATCCATGTTTGTTCAGATTTTCTTTTACAGATGGCATCGACTGATAGTTATGACACAGTAGTGCAGGTATTTTAGCATTGTATCTATATTTAGGGCTGTCTTACGTGGTAACGGATGTGGTAATTAACTGAAAGGTCAGAACGTGGTGGTATCAGCAGTCACGACAACATTGCAACACGTTGTTACTGACCTCTACCACCCTCATCCAAATCCTCACCCCCCCCCTCCTCACACACACACAAACCCACACCCCCACACACCACCCCTTGCCCAGTTCAATACTCAAAAGATTCAAAAATTGTATTACTCAAGGATAAAGATATTAGGTATTGCCTAGTCTTCCATTCTATCCTTGTGACAACAGTAATGGATCTAGAGCCTTCCATGTCTGTCTGTCTGTCTGTCTGTCTGTCTATCTGTCTCTGTCTCTGTCTCTGTCTCTCTCTCTCTCTCTCTCTCTCTCTCTCTCTCTGTATGTGTGTGTGGTTCGTCCGTCGGGATCGACGAGGACCATGTAGTCATCCTGGGGGTGGGTAGGTTGGGCTCTGTGGGCGCGCAGATGACTGGTCAGGCCAATCCACGCTCGGAAGGTTCTGACGCTGTGTGGACAGGGGATGGTGGCGGCTGCTGGCACTGCTTTTCCTGGCCTGTCTGCGTTGCTCTGCTGCAGCGATTCTGTTGGCCTTACAGGATTTGGCGCTTGGTCTGTCCATTTCATTCAGCTCCCATGGGTCGTGGTTGATGTTGAAGGCCTTCAGAGAAGTTTTCAGAGAGTCTTTGAAGCGCTTCTTTTGGCCTCCATGGGAGCGCTTGCCATGTTGGAGTTCGCCATACAGCAGTTTCTTGGAGAGCCGGTGGTCTGGCATGCGAACTACATGGCCTGCCCAGCGCAGCTGGGCCTGCATCAAGATGGTGTAGATGCTGGGCAAGTTTGCACGAGTGAGCACCTCTGTGTCAGGGATCTTCTCTTGCCACTTTATGCCGAGAAGTTTTCTGAGGCTGGTGGTGTGGAAGTGGTTAAGCTTTTTGGCGTGGTGTTTGTAGACCGTCCATGATTCACAGTCCATAGAGCAGTGTGGTGAGAACTATGGCCTTGTATACTTTGAGCTTCGTCTCCAGGATGATGCCTCTCCTGTTCCAAACGTTCTTATGGAGTCTGCTGAAGGCAGCGCTGGCTTTGGCGAGTCTGGCATTCACCTCGTCGTCGATGACAACTGTGCGAACTGTACTGCCCAGGTATGTGAACTTGTCCACCGCGTTCAGTCGTTGCCCGTTGATGAAGATGTTTGGTTCAACGTAAGGCTTTCCTGGAGCTGGCTGGTGCATCACCTCAGTCTTCTTTGTGCTGATTGTGAGGCCCAAGTTGTCACAGGCAGCAGAGAACTTGTCGACACTGTGCTGCATGTCAGCTTCGGAGGCAGCATTGAGATCGCAGTCATCAGCAGACAGGAAGTCGTTGACGGTGTCTGTCCTCACCTTGGTTTTTGCTTGAAGCCTCCTGAGGTTGAAGAGTGAGACATCTGTGCGGTACCTGATGCCAGTGCCTGCGTCAGCGTCTCTGAAGGCATCTGTCAGCATGGCTGAAAACATGAGACTGAACAGGGTGGGGGCAAGAACACACCTTTGCTTGACTCCGTTGGAGACAGGGAATGGTTCTGAAGTCTCTCAGTTGTCTTGGACTTGGGCCAGCATCCCATCGTGTAGTTTCCGTATGATGGTGATGAACTTTCTGGGACATCCGTACTTCGCCATGATTCTCCAAAGGCCATCTCTGCTAACAGTATCGAAGGCCTTGGTCAGATATGTATGTATATATGTATGTATGTATCTATCTCTGTCGCTCTTCTCTCTCTCTCTCTCTCTCTCTCTCTGTCTCTGTCTGTCTGCCTGTCTCTCTCTCTCTCTCTCTCTCTCTCTCTCTCTCTCTCTCTGTCTCTGTCTGTCTGCCTAAATTTGAGGAAACACTGCTTGAATGATATGTAAATGAACACATGTTGCATGCTACATTTTGCTGTGACTCCAGAGGTCTGACAAAACATTTTTTGACTTTGACTCTGTCAGTCTCTGTCTGTCTTTCTTTCTGTCTGTCTATCTGTCTGTCTGTCTCTAACCCTGGGTGTATATGACATGCGCTGTGGCAGAATTTCTCGTACTGTCTCTGCACCAAAAACTGAACTGTGGTCACAGGCTGTGTTCAGTTAGTCGGCGAGGGAGGACTGTCAAAGTCGTCACAGAAGACGACGCCATCAAGTGAGTCATAACACACAAGGCGGCCATCTGAAGGCCGTTTGCTTCCATTTTATCGACGATAAAACCTGTACTTCGGGAAGAAAAAAGAAAAAAAGAAAGAAAGAAAGAAGAAAGAATGAAAGAGAGAAAGAAAAACAACAACCAGCCTCTCGTTTCTTCTTTTTTCTTGTTTCATTCTCTCTTCTTCTTCTTCTTCTTTTAGACAGTCGGTGTTTTTTACGAGTACCAGGGCTGCCCACGAAAGGTTTAACCGTTACAATGGCCCCCACACAGAGGTATCACCAGCTAACAAAAGCAGAACAAAAAACAGCAAAACTAATCGACATCGCTTGCGTCATAAAGGCCGTCTTTATGTAACAAGAGGGGGTGTATGGGGGGGGGGGGGGGGGGGGGGGGGGGGGGGGGGGGGGGTGTTCGGGGAATCGGAAGCTGTACGACGCGCGCGTCGTGTGTGGGAATTACTTTTCTTGGTCAGCTGTATATTGGATCTGTTTTCAGATGTATGCTCTCGCAATTTCCGGCTAATGTTGTCACAGGATAGAACTAACCATTCAACACACACACACACACACACACACACACACACACACACACATATATATATATGTGTGTGTGTGTGTTTGTGTGTGTGTGTGTGTGTGTGTGTGTGTGTTGTATATATATATATATATATATATATAGAGAGAGAGAGAGAGAGAGAGAGAGACGCAAATCATGTGTTTATGTGCATTTGCTCTTAAGGTCAGTTGCCTGTGTGTGTGTGTGTGTGTGTGTGTGTGTGTGTGGATGGATGTGGGTGGATGTGGGCGTGGGTGAGTGAGGTGGGGGAGTGATAGAGTGTGTGTATGTGCGTGCATGTGTGTATGTGTGTACGTGTGTGCACGTGCATGTGCATATATGTCTGAATGAGTCGCTGTGTGTGGTGCATACACGTGATAAGCATACGGATAAAATCTCCAGCCACGGGTGCGTAATTGATCATGATAAAGGCTGGGGGACACTCCTCTAGTCATGTATTGTAATATTTCGCAGACGAAAATTGATATAAATGAGTCACTTACGCAGACTGCCAAACAAAGCATTCAACCTTGAAGCCGTGAACAAGGAGAAGTACACTGTGTACATAATAGCTAGGAGCTGGCATCGTTAGAGGCGTCATTCAGACTGGAGCAGCCCTCACAGTGTGGAGCCATTAACAGAGCCATTAGCCCGGAGTCAAGGTTGTAGCTACCCACGAAAGGTTTTAACCGTTACAATAGCTCCCACACTGTAGCACCAGGTAACAAAAACAATACAGAAAGAACAAAAAAAACCTAATCGACATCGCTTGCGTCATAAAGGCCGTCTTTATGTACCCAGAGGGGGCGTGTGTGTGTGTGTGTGTGTGGGGGGGGGGGGGGGGGGGGGTCGTAAGTTATACAACACGCACGTCCGTCGTGTGTGGGAATGACTTTTCTTGGTCAGTCATATATTGGATCTATTTTCAGGTGTCAGCTCTCGCTATTTCCAGCTAATGTGATAGGATAAAACTAACTGGTGTGTGTGTGTGTGTGTGTGTGTGTGTGTGTGTGCATTTGGATGGGAGTGGGTGGGTGTGAGTGAGGGGGTGGGGGGTTGTGTGTGTCTGAGAGACAGGAGAGACACAGGGAGAGAATGTGTGTGTGTTTGTGTGTGTGTGGATGGGTGTGGGTGAATGAGGGAGAGGGGTGTGTGATAGAGAGTGTGTGTGTGTGTGTGTGTTTCTGTGTGTGTGTGCGTGTGTGAGTGCACACGTGCGTTCTTGCGTGTGCGTGTATGTATGTACGTGTGTGCGTTGCATGTGCATATAATTATGTCTGTAACAGTGGCTGTGTGTGGTGCACACACAAGACGAGCATACGGATAAGGTCTGCAGCCACGCGTGAGCAAGTGATATAAACTTAAAGGCTGATGAACACTCCTCGAGTCATGTAATATTTCGCAGACGAAAATTGATATCGAGTCGCTTATGCAGACTGCCAAACAAAGCATTCAACCTTGAAGCCGTGAACATGGAGAAGTACACTGTGTACATAATAGCTAGGCGCTGGCATCGTTAGAGGCGTCATTCAGACTGGAGCAGCCCTCACAGTGTGGGGCCATTAACAGAGCCATTAGCCCGGAGTCAAGGTTGAACTGACATTACCAGGGAGGCAGTGACAGCATTTCATTCCAGTCCATCCCACTCCATTGCCAGGGACCAAGGGTGGGCAGAATGGTGATGACGCTCATCTAGATGCCAGTTGATATACTGTCTGTCCGTGAGGGTGTGGGTTCGAATCCCGCTCTTGGCTTTTTCGTATCAAGTTTGACTTAAAAAAAAAAAAAATCAAACCGAGCGTGTGGTCTTTTGGATGAGAGAGGAAAAAGTGAAGACCCGAGGTCCCGTGTGCAACATGCATGTGAAGCACTGATACACAAAGAACCCATGGCAATCAGAAGTGTTGTTCTCTGGCAAAGTTCTATTATCGACAAAGTCCATTCTGATATGTACACAAATATGCATGCATGCACTCAAGCGCGGGCTAAGCGCGTTGGGTTATGCTGTTGGTCAGGCATCTGCCTACCAGCTGTACTGTGGTGTGTATAGATAATGGATTTGTCCGAACGCAGTAACGCCTCCTTGAGAAACTGAAACTGAAACTCGCATTGCATGTCCATGTGCTGAACGTGGTGCGTGAGCATCAACTCTGGGGGGGTGGGGGTGGATAGGGGTGGTTCCTGCAATGATACCAGACCTCTGGCTCTGCTCTCCTCTGTTTGACAGCATTATGGTGGAGAGACCGGGTGGCGGGGAGAAGAGGGGATGGTGTTGGGGGGTTGGTGAGGTGGTTGGGGGGCAGGGGTGTGGCGGGGGTGAGGGGGGGGGGAATAGGTTGTTACTGTATGTTGTATTGTGTCGCATCGTATCGTATCGTACCTTATTTCGTATCGCATCGTAATCGTATCGTATTGTGTGTGGTGTATGGATGTGGATGTGTGTATTATGCTATGTTGTATTATGTTATGTTGTATTGTATTGTGTTGTATTATATTTGCATTGTATTATGTCCTGTCGTATCGCGTCGCTTCGCTTTCGAACACTTTACATCTGTGGCGTGTTGCGTTGCCTTGTATTGTGTTGTATTCTATTGTATTGTTTCTTTGTCACAGCAA
>NC_134882.1:40824924-40827424 GCF_041734735.1 Babylonia areolata
AGTCCTTCACAAAAGACTAAGCTGTTTCCGCTGCAATGGAGAAAGCATTTATCATTCAGCTCTTACTCTGCTGTTGGCCCAACTCTAAGCTTATGTCGATCTGTGTATAATGAGCTGAACGTTGGGCCGAATATAGAACCAGAGCTATAAAACCGGAACCAGAGCTTTTTTTAAGCAGAATCTGAGCTAAAGAACCGGAGGTTTAAAACCAGAGCTATATAACCAGAGCCAGAGCTGTTGATCCAGAGCTACTGAACCAAACCCAACGCTATAGAACCGCAACCAGAGCTATGGAACCAAACCCAAAGTTATAGAACTGCAACCAGAGCTGTAGAACCAGAAAAAAAACAACAGCCACCCCACTGGTCGTAGTGATGCTTATTACACTGGCTGTGTACATCGCTGTTTGACGGAAATTCAATACCATTTCACTGTGAAGAAAACTGAAAGTTTACCAGTGGTCCTTAACGTTTTGGGAATTCTCCTCCCTCTCTCTCTCTCTCTCTCTCTCTCTCTCTCTCTCTCTCTCTCTCTCTCTCTCTCACTCCCTGTGTGTTGGAGCGTGGATGCGTGCTTGTGTATGTGAGAGAGAGAGAGTGTGTGTGTGTGTGTGAGTGAGTGAGTGGTTGTGTGTGTGAGAGAGAGACTGAGACTGAGAGACAGAGATTGTGTGTGGAAGAGAAAGATAGAGAAAGAGAGGGGTGGAGGGAGAGAGAGGGAGAGAGAGAGGGGGGGGAGAGAGAGAGAGAGGGAGAGAGAGAGAGTTGATGGGGTGAGGCAGGTCTTCCTGATTCAATTTTCTGGCGCTGTCGTTGTCCGTGGAACTAGAGTCTTAGCCAGGGTCGATCTGATTATGGAGAGATGGGGATGCCAACTTTCGTTTTTTCGTCTTTTTTTCTCCTCTCTCGGTTCTTTGTTTCTTTCTTTCTTTCCCTTTTCTCTGATTAGGAGTAAGAGCTGGAAAGGGAGAGAGAGAGAGGGGGGGGGGGGAGAGAGAGAGAGAGGAGAGAGAGAGACAGCGTTAGTTGCTTCGTTAGTTCACTGATTGAATTATAAACCCCGCATGTGTCCCAGTTTGTTGAACTGTAGTGTTAGAGAGAGAGAGAGAGAGAGAGAGAGAGAGAGAGAGAGAATGAACTTTGGTGTAGTTCAATGAACTGGACTTTTTTTTTCCTTAGTTCCAGAAAGTTTGGTTATGCCAGGCTCTAGTTCTTTGAACTGAATTCTTACTTAGGTTGTTTTTTTTGTATTCCGGTGTGTGTGTGTGTGTGTGTGTGTGTGTGTGGTGTGTGTGTGTGTGTGGTGTGTGTGTGTGTGTGTGTGTGTGTGTGTGTGTGTGTGTGTGTGTGAGTCCTTGTCTCCCTCAGTATGCATGTGTTTTCCTTGTAGCGCTCCCCATTTACAAGTACGTGTTAGCTGCTGATACTTCCTACCCCCCCACCACCCCCTGCCCTCTCCCCCTCTCCAATACACACACCTACCCTTCCCTTCTCAACCCCTCTGTTTTCTCGATCCAGGCATGATGACAAAAGGTGTGTCAGGTCAGAAGGCACACACACACACACACACACACACACACACACACACACACACACACACACACACACACACACACAAGTTTCAAGTTTTAATTATCCTTTCACTCCTATTGGGGTACGGAGGATTACTACAAAATAAACTTTTCATGCCCAGAACAAACATTTCCAAATTTTCAGCAATGTCACATAAAAGTTGAGAAAACACAAATGTCTTTTAACTTCAAAAGTATAACTAGGCAACATTTGCAAATCTAATCATCTTACTTTCAGCTAAAATGACTTTTTTTGCCTCCTTTGAGCATATTACAAAAATTTAAAACTGATTTTGGAGACAAAATATTTTTAGGAACATATCTATTTCGTAACTGATCATAATTGGGACATTCCATTATAAAATGAAACTCATCACCAACAGACATGTTGCAAACCTTACAAAGCCGTAACTCTCGTGGTATGCCTTTGTGTCTCCCTGTTTCCGCGCACTCACTCACCCTCACACACACACACACACACACACGCAAATACACGCTCACACACACACACACACACACGCACACACACACACACACACACACCCGTTCATCCACACACACACACACACACACACACACACACACACACACACACACACACACACACACACACCCGTTCATCCACACACACACACACACACACACACACACACACACACTCACTCACACTCATACACACGCGCGCGCGGACAGGTATAGATTGTTTGGCGAGTCAGAGAACGTGTGTGAGTGTGTGTGTGATTCACGTCTTGGTCAGAGTGGTGAGAAACGGGACTGAATCATCATCATCACCTCCTTTGTCTATTGAGAGCAGGTTCTGAGGAGTTCTAAGAAATGGGACTGAATCATCATCATCACCTCCTTTGTCTATTGAGAGGAAGTTTTGAGCAGTTCTAAGAAATGGGACTGAGTCATTGTCACCACCTCCTT
>NC_134882.1:40837424-40847424 GCF_041734735.1 Babylonia areolata
CATGCATTACAAATGTGTGTGTATATTTCAGTTCCATCAATTACTGTCATGTAATCTTTTTAACGAGGCTAACCAGCTGTCTTTGTAACGTGGAAGGACAAAGGGATACAGGCAAAAAAAAAAAAAAAAAAAAAAATCATCACAAAACATACAAACAACAACAGTAGCATGTTATCTGCAGCTGTCGGGACATTCTGTTGTTATGATTTTTTTTTCTGATCTTGTTCCTTCTTGTAATTACTTTTCTGTTTCTTTTCTTTTACCTTTTCTTACTGTCGTCTTTTCCCTTTTTTTGTTCTTTCGCGGGTGCCAGATTGTGTGATGAATGTCGACCACTAGGTTTTTTTTTTTTTTTTTTTTTTTTTTTTTTTTTTTTTAAGGGAAACGTCTCTTGTGTTTGTCCGTCTGTCTCTTTTTAAGCCCACCCCTCTTCGTGCCTGTCTGTTTGTTTGTCTATCTATCAATCTATCTATCTATCTATCTATCTATCTATCTGTCTGTCCATCTCTCTCTCTTCTCTCTGTGCCCCCCCACCCCCACCCCCTTGTGTGTGTGTGTGTGTGTGTGTGTGTGTGTGTGTGTGTGTGTGTGTGTGCTTGAAAGTGATTCCCTCCTCTCTGTCTGTCTGTCTGCCTCTCTCTGATTGTCTGCATCTGTCTCTGTTTCCCCCGTCTGTGTTTGTGTGTGTGCGTGTCTCTCTCTCCTTCTCTGTCTCTGTCTCTCTCTGTCTCTGTCTCTCTCTGTGTCTCTCTCCCTCTGTGTGTGTGTGTGTGTGTGTGTTGTGTGTGTGTGTGTGTGTGTGTGTGTGTGTGTGTGTGTCTGTGTCTCTCTGTGTCTGTCTGTGTCTGTCTCTCTGTGTCTCCCTCTGTGTGTGTGTGTGTGTGTGTGTGTCTCTCTGTCTCTCTCTCTGTCTCTGTCTGTCTGTCTGTCTCTCTCTCTCTCTCGGTGAGGGGTCGGTGTCACAGACTAAGGGGAGGGTGAAGGGAAGCGGTGGTAAGGAAGTTGTCCACAGCAAGAAAAGCAGAGATCTCTACAGACTCCAGAATCATCATTTGGGTGAGTCAGTCTCTCTTCTTTTTTCTTCCCCTTCTAGTTCTACTTCTTCTTTCTTTTTCGTTTTTTTTTTCTCTCCGCCTTCACATCGTGACTGTCAATAAATGAATTCCTTCCACCTTTTAAGCTCCTTCTTTCCTCCTCCTCCCCCTTCCCCCCGCCGCTTTCCCCCCCCCCCCCCACGCCCCCCACTCCCCCCCCCCCCCCACACTTCTGACGCTTGATAACCTACTTTCGCACTACTCATATCATACCATCTAATCACACAGCAAAAGACAATCCCCCCACTCACCCAGCCCCCCTGAGCCTCTCCCACCCCTCACATCACTCCCTCAATGACCTGCCACTCCCTTGCCCCCCGCTCCCCCCCCCCTCCCCCCCCATACCCCCCTCCCTCCACCCTCAGTCTCTCGTCAGACTCAGGTTATCTGCAGGGTCTTGACGTTTCCACAGGGCTATAGATCATCATGGCAAGGTGACATACAGAACCAGGGAGCCCTGGACACACACACACACAGAAACGTGAAGGGAACAAAGCCACCCAGAGGACCATTACTAAATTTATCACTGGAGAGAGAGGGTGTGTGTGTGTGTGTGTGTGTGTGTGTGTGTGTGAGTGAAGGATGATCCACTTCACGTCCAGACCCTAACGCTGAGCACAACACCAAGACCGCACCCCTCCCCCCTCCCGCCCCCCTCTGACGATTTATAGCACTCAGGTCTCTCTCTCCCAGGTGTGAAGTTAAACACCGGAAAGTGTCGGCTGGGTCACCCAGGTATGAAACAAAGAAGGTGGAGGGTGGCGTTGGGGAAAGGGGGGTGGGGTGGGCGCTAAACGGGAAATTCCAACCCCACCCCCACCTCGTCCCCACTCTCTCCAACTATCCTTTCCCACCCATCAACTCTCCCGGGTAGTTCATCCATTCTTCATAAGGTATTTTGTTTACCATGAAGGTGACATCAGCTACAAGAGATAGACACAAGTACACATGCGCGCGCACGCATGCACGCACGCGCTTCCGCGCGCACACACACACACACTCACTCACTCATATACACACATTCACATACACACATGAACACGCATACACATATACATTTACACAGAGAGAAGGAGGAGAGAGGTGTGGGAGGAGGGAAGCGGTGCCAGAATAATAAAGACAGACAGAGAAACAAATTTGCATATTCAGGAGTTGTTCAGACAGTACTATGGTCTCTCAGTCTCAGATCATCACTGCACCTATCCGTCACACACCATTGGTATTTCAGTGACTCCCCCCCCGGAAAGAATGACACATCGGGAAGAGGAAGATAAGGAAAGACCGTACTGGCTGTGGGGGGCGGGGGTAGGGGTTGGGAGATGGGGGCGTGGGGGGGGGTGTACTGGAGGGAGAGTTCACTCTCCCACTACTGGACAGCTGCGGCATACTACTGTTTCCGAGTCCGGGTGTGCGGGCGGGGGGAGGGGGAATGGGGGGCGGGGGGGGGGGGGGGGGGGGGGGGGGGGGGGGGGTTATCGACGGAACTCTTGAGGCCTCGGACTGAATAGCACTGACAGACTTTGTATTGGGGAGGGGGCGGGGTGGGAGGGAACCAAGTGTCCGTTAGTGGTCAGCTTAGTTCTGTGGACACTGTAGCCACGTGCGTGTCACGTTTGGAGAGAATGGGGGTGGGGGCAGTGGAGGTGGACGATCAAGTAACTGCTGTACTGCTTGCAGCTGGTGTCACATTGCTGGTGTTGCCTTTACTAGTGGTTGTCATCCCCCTCCCCTGTGTGTGTGTGTGTGTGTGTGTGTGTGTGTGTGTGTGTTGGGGTCCTAGGTGTCGAGTGTCACTCTGGGCGGAGTGGGAGGATTGTCAGGTTCATGCTCGGAATGCTGGAATTCCCTCCATGACTGGCTGGTATGTTTAGCTCTCTCTCTCTCTCAATCTGTGTACTCAGAACCCCTAAAACTCAATGTAATTGTCTTAAAACCCATCAAAAGGAGTTATGGACACTAGAACTAAATACAACAAACAAATGAACGCCAGTTGAGTGTATAAACTACTGTGTTTCACCACTAAACCCTAGACCAGGTACTTGAAGCGGTTTAACTGGCCAGCTGAAAACAAAAACAGAATTACAAACGGTAGAGGTGAGTTTGTCTTTAATCGGAAGTTTTGTCTTTGACAACTGTTGGCTGAAGCACTTCATTTTGGTCAAGTTGTTCAGGGTGTGTTGGAGTCTTGGTTCAGCTGTGAAAGGTGCGTTGTTCGAGGGGGCGATTTTTGGATGGCTGGATGTCTGTCCGGACTGGAAGTTCTTCAGGGTGGGAGGGAGTCCTGAAGCAGTTACACATAGCCGTCGTTCCTTTCATTAGTAAATCCAGTCTGCATGGCTTTACAGAACAATTACGGTGCCCATTTCTCGAGTCTGGCTTCATTCATCGTTCAGTCTGGTCGCGGGAGGTTTCATTCACTGTCAGCGGTGGTCAACAGAAAAAAAAAGAAGAAAAAAAAAAAAAAGAAAAGCATAAAAAAACTGACCAATGACGAGAACGGCCTCTATCAAAGCCTTCAATTCACTGGGCACCGCCACCACAGAGACCCACACAAGCCATCAGCAGGACACGGCAGACCATTGGTTTGTCCAGGGAGGTAATCCTCCTTCAGTTACCCCTGGTTATATCCCCTCAGCAGCCTCTCTGTCTCTGTCTCTCTCTCTCTGTCGATGATAATATGACCGCGTATTTCCTGTTGATTTTCTTAAATGATCATGTGTATGTTCCCCTTCATGAGGGGCAATGGCCAAAACATGAACACATTATTTGTATCTGTCTGTGTCCGCACGCCCCCCCCCCCCCCCCCCCTCTCTCTCTCCAAGCTGAAACCGGGAAAGATGAAAGTCAGGGATGCACGTAAATCTGTTCCCTGCACGTGGAATGGTAGTCCAGTAGTGGTAATGTGCCTGACCAGGAAGTCAGCTACTGTCCACGGGTTCCAGTCTCTTATTTTTACACACACACACCACCACCACCACCACCAGCACCACCACCTGTCGACTAGATCTTGAATGGTGGTCTGGGTGTCAGGTAAGTCAGTCGGATGAGAAGGTAAACCGAGGTCCTGCGACAGAATTGTCTCTGGCAAAAAAAATGTATGAAAAAACAACAACTGATTTTGACAGTGAAATAGATGCACTCGCAAGCCTTGCGCTGCACTGTGGCGTCACTTCTTTCACTGGGAGAGCAGCCCGAATTTTACACAGTGAAACACATAACAAAAAAGTAGAATACAATTACAATACAGTACAATACACTACAGTGTGTCCGTCTTTGCCCCCCTTCACCCCCTCTCCCTTCCCTCTCTGTATCTTTCTATCTTTCACCTCCCTCTTTCCCTTCATCCCTCCCGCCACCTCTCTCTCCCTCTGTCTCCTTTCCTCTCTCCCTCACACACACACACACACACACACACACACACACACACACACACACACACACACACATTTCGCGCTGCTAACAATTTCCCTTCCTACAATACACGGAGTGTCAGAATGATTATTTTTTTGGCACAGTTTTGATGCTAAACGTGGCGTTGGACGTGCCGGCTTCCGGGAGAAAGTCGTGGTTTGAAAAGACAACGTTCCGAAAATAACGTTGACTCTCCAGACAGCCTTTCCCCAACATCCCACCACGCCAACAGGGTTTCACCATCCATACCTGTACCCCCCACTCTCCCTCTCTCTGAACCGCACTACCACCCGCCCACACCGCTATACTCAGAGAGTGAGAAGTTCAGCAACCAAATTCCTCCCTTCCATCATTATGTATTTATGAACAGCGTTTCAGAATTACCGATACAAAGACCAGAACATCAGCAGTAGAGACCGGGGCAGAACATCAGCAGTAGAGACCGGGGCAGCAATGTAGAAAATGAGCTTTTGCTTTTAACACACACACGCACACCCCCATCCCCCCACCACCCTCTCACCCACCCACCTACCCACCCACCCACCCACACACGCACACACGCACACCGAAACTGGGTACATAAACGAACCGGCAATAGGCGATTCGTGGTGGCCAGTTCATTGATCGGCGAAACAGGAAATAGGCAAATCGGGACAGACTGGTCACCAGACAAGCCAAGCCACGAACTGAACGCCCTAGCAGCTGCTTCGCACACTGTGTCGTTTATTCCTAGATGGCAGCACCTATTCACATTTAAGAACCAGAGACCATAACTCCAGGGAGACTTGACGAGTATGACACGAACTGAATGTAAGTCAAACCATGATTCTAAGATGGCGCCTTTTCACTGGGAAGATCTACAGATTCTGACACCTTCACTGGTCTGACCGGATGACTTTCTACAGATTGCCAGCACGGCTGTTCCGACTTAACTGCAACACGTCAAGGTCAGGTGACTAAGTCTGAAGTCTGTCTGTTGGCGTCTGGGAACTCACATGAGGCAAAAAACAAAAAAACCAAAAAAAACAAACAAAAAAAAAAGTAAGGAGATTCCAGGGCCTTTGATTAAGTTCCGTTTCGGTTCCTCACTTCCTTCCGCTCACTTCGTAGAGACGAGAGGAGGAGGCAACAGATAGGCTTTTTTGTTTGTTTGTTCATGTTCTTTTCTCTCCTTCCTGGCATTCATTGTTGTGTTTGGCAGTGCCCTCAAAGCAGTTATGGCGCACGCACAGACACACGCACACATTCATGGCAAGACGTGTAGACTTGTCAAGAGATTGCTGACACACGTATTGAAGGCCAAGGCTCGTGACTGACTCACTGGGGATGGGTTGGTGGGTAGGTGGGTGATGTGACGCGTGCTGCGATGCGGCAGAGTGTGGTGATGGTGGTGGGAAAGAGTCTGGGGTGGTGATGGTGGTGGTTGGCGACAACATAGGACAGGTGCTTGTTCTGTTTTTGATCACTATGTCACCTGTTCATTTCGATGTCTTGGGTATTTAATTTTTCTAATTTTTAGATTTTTTTTTTTTTATAATTGAAGCTGGTTGGCTTGTGTGGGAAAATAGAGCAAGGGTGGTGTGGAGGGAACTAGAAATGTGTTTATAGGGCGTTTTGGTTTGAACACTTCAGTTCAAGAAACAAGACAAGGTTCAACGTTCAATATACTAAGCCTTGGAAGAAAAAACAAGAACACGGTGCTGTTTTATCGTGCACAAACGATCAGTGAACACAGTTGCGAAAGATACACACAGTATTTGATAGAGGGCTTGTTTTCATGTTCATGTTTCATTGTTGTTGGTGGTGTGGTAGTTGCCGTACTGGGGGAAACACCGTCATCACCCATGGCCAGAACTGAACTGGTGGTGAAGCTGTGAACGCCAAGAAGAAGAAGGTGTTGTTGTTGTTGTTGTTGTTGTTGTTGCCTCCCTCCTCCGTCGCCACAATCTCCCTCCTTGGTTTTCGTTCGCTGGTTTCATATAAGAAAGGGTTGATACACACAGACACAGACACACATAGACCCACAGACACACAGACACACACACACACACACACACACAGAGGCACAGGCACACACACACACACACACACACACACACACACACACACAGACACACACACACACACACACACACACACACACACACACACACACACACACACACACACACACACACACACACACACAGCGGACAGGACTGGACTGCCACAGCATGAGTCATCCCTACGCTTCCCCCAGGTCTGTGTTCCCTCCAAATTTTCTTTCAGCCAGGTCTAAGTTTCCCCAGGTCTGAGTTCCCCTGAATTGACGTTTTCTGGGTCTTTGCTCCCCCAAGTCTATTCCCCCCAACATTAACTTTTAAAACCTTTGCTCCCAAGATCTATACCCCCCCCCCCCCCCCCCCCCCCCCCCCCCACCCCCCGACATTTAGGCTTTCTGGGTCTTTGTTCTTGCAGGTGTATTATTCCCTCAGGCTGAGGTCAAAACCTGTCAAGACGTCATATTAGTAACGCACAGAAGTGACAAACTAACGCAACGTAGGCACTTTGGGGTTGTGGTCAGTAGTGGTCAGCAGTGATCTTTAGACTAGGGGGGAACATAGACAACGGGGGAAGTTGGACCTGGGAGGAATATAGACCTGGGGGAACACAGATCTAGGGTAGCATAGACCTCGGGGTTGGGGGGTGGGGGTGGGGCGGGGCGGGGGAGGGGGGGGGGTGTAACGTAGACCAGGGTGGGGGGGGAACTTAGGCATGCTCTCCGTACGCCACGATGGTGGTGGTAATAATACGAGTCTCCATGGCTGGTTAGCAGTCTACATAGCGCTGGCTTAACACTAACGAGGAAGGAAAGAAAGCTGTTCTGACACTGTCTCTCTTCCCCTCTTGGCCCGTGCTCCCCTGAGCTTCCCCCTCCCCCCGTCCTCCCCCCCCCCCTCACCCCCCTCCTCCCCTCCACACACACACACCTTTAGGGTAGGGTGAGGTATTGGTTCCCAGGGAGGCTGCAGGTAATATAAAGAAGATAAGCCGTATCATGCCCCCATGAGCCCACAGAAATTGACAGAGCAGGTGTTGTGTTTTTTGTTTGTTTTAGTTTTGTTGTTGTTGTTGTTGTCGTTGTCGTTTTATGGTGGATGTGGGGTGGGTGTGGGTGTGTGTGGGAGGGGGGTGGTGGTGGTGGCGGGGGGTATTGGGGGGGAGGGGCATGGGTGGGGGTGAATATTTCGCCGTGCCTGTCTTCATCATGTGTCTGGCTCCTTACCCTGTGTTATGTATATATTTCCCTGCCAGTTTCTGTTTTCATTTTTCCTTCTTTCTTTCTTTCTCTCTTTCTTCTCCTCCTCCTCTTTCTTCGTCGGCTTCTTCTGCCTCGTAAATCTTTTTGTTCTTTTCCTACCTTCTTTTCTTGCTTCTTCTTCTTCTTCTTCTCCTCCTCCTCCTCCTCCCCCTGCTCTCACCTTCACCTTGTTTGTCTTTTTCCTCATGTTTCGGGCCTTTTCTACGAGAACGAAAACCAAGTATTGTACGTCCGTAGAGAACGATGGGATCAGTGGAACCTATAGATAGTATCTGTACATGTTGCTTGCCTCTCACTGTTTGTTTCCCTGGCAGTCTGTCGACGTACAACTTCTTCTTCCTTGGATACTATCTTCTTTCGCCTCTCCCTTGTTCTTTTTGGCAGTCTCTTGAGGTGTTCGCGTCTGTTGTTGTTGTCTTCTTTCTCTACGTCTGCTTCTGCTTCTTGTTCTTCCTTTTCTTCTTCTTCTTTGCTTCTGCTTCTTGTTCTTCCTTTTCTTCTTCTTTTCTTCTGCTTATGGTTCTTCCTTTTCTTCTGCTTCTTCTTCTTTTCTTCTGCTTCTTGTTCTTTTCTTCTCCTTCTTGTTCTTCCTTTTCTTCTCCTTCTTGTTCTTCCTTTTCTTCTTCTTTTCTTCTCCTTCTTGTTCTTCCTTTTCTTCTGCTTCTTGTTCTTCCTTTTCTTCTCCTTCTTGTTCTTCCTTTTCTTCTCCTCCTTGTTCTTCTGCTTCTTGTTCTTCTTTTTCTTCTCCTTATTCTTCCTTTTCTTCTCCTTCTTGTTCTTATGTTTCTTGTTCTTCCTTTTCTTCTCCTTCTTGTTCTTCCTTTTCTTCTCCTTCTTGTTCTTCCTTTTCTTCTCCTTGTTCTTCCTTTTCTTCTCCTTCTATTCTTCTGCTTCTTGTTCTTCTTGTTTTTCTTCCTCTTCTTGCTCTCCTCCTCCTCCTTCTTCTTCTGATTCTTCTTCTCTTCCTCCTCCTCTTCCTCGTCCTCCTCCTTCCTCTCCTTCTCCCGCTCTTCCCCCTCCTCCTCCTCCTCCACCCCCTCCTCCTTCTTCTTCTCCTTCCGTGTGTTGAAAGTATCATTCAGAAGTGTACCATTGCCAACGCGGACCAAGACACAGGGAATGTTAACATGCACCTGGCGGTGTTATCGTGTCAATCAGGGTTGCACTCAGTGTGGTTTACGGCTGTCTGAAAGTTAGTTTGAAGGAAAATATGAGGAGAGGGAAGAAGGGGGGAGGGGTAAGGGGGAGGGGGGTAGGGAGGGGGGTTCTCGTTCGTTTATGAAAGACGTAAGAGAGGCACGAACTGTGTGCACGAAAAGGACTTTGGTGCGTGTGGAAACTGTACACGATGGAGGTCTCAGGTTTTCTTTGTATAGCTGTCGCTCTTTTGTCATTGACTGGCAAATACAGTTGAAATATGTCTGGTATCCTTTTTTTTCTGGGGGTGGGGGGAGGGGGGGGGGGGGTGTAATTATTGAATTTTCATCCTTCGTTCCTTCCTTTGTATTCTCTAAGGATTAAGCAGTTAGGATTGGAGAAATGGAAAAAAAGAGAAGGAAAAAAAAAAGAAAGAAAAAAGAGGTAGGCAGACCGTAACCGAACATGATTATGCAGAGATTTAATCTGTGATCATCTGTACTGGAATCATTTAATTTGCGGATTCTCCACGATAATCAAACTGTAGTAGCCCAGATATCTAGTCGGGACAGCAGCTTTCTCCTCTGCTGCACTGGTGGTCTTCATCGGACTCGTCTGACTGATCATACATTTTGCAGACTGTTCGTTCCATGGCAGGGTATTGGCGAGGGAAACACGATGACACGTGTCGCATTATCAACAAGCCCTGCAGGGTGTGGAAGGCAGAGATCTAGTATGTGTGTGTGTGTGTGTGTGTCTATCTGCATTTGCCAAGCCATGGTGCTGACTGCGCGCATGTCATCAGCGATAAAGAAAAAGAAAAGAGTTTGTCTTCACCTCCACCAGGAAGTGTGTTGTGGCCGCTGGACGTCAGATGGAGTCTCTGTGAAAGGTGGCGGAGGGGGGGTGGAGGAGGGTGGGGGGGAGGAGAGATAAGTATAAAATTGGCCGTCCCGAGAACGTTAATCCACTATTTTCTATGGAAACTGAAAGGTAATTTTTGTTGTTGTTGTGAGGGTCGAGAGAAAACGATGAAAACGCGATCTGACCAGCTCCT
>NC_134882.1:40857424-40867424 GCF_041734735.1 Babylonia areolata
TGTTTTGTGTGTGTGTGCGTGCGTGCGTGCGTGCGCGTGTGTGTGTGTGTGTGTGTGTGCGTGCGTGTGTGTGTGTGTGTGTGTGAGTGTGTGTGTGCGTGAGAGTTTGTGTGTATGTGTGTGAGTGTGTGTGTGTGTGAGTGTGTGCGTTTGTGTACCCCATCCCCCTCGCCCCCCACCTCCTGAAAGAAAAAGAAGAAAAAAAAAACCGTGGTGGCATGCCAGTGTATATTGCGGAAGGACCAGCACCATTGTTCCAGACCACAAGAGAACTTAGGACAGGGGGAGTGGCGACGGATCAATCAATACCCAACCGGGTTTTTTTTTTTTTTTTTTTTTTTTTTTTTTTTTTTTGCTGCTTCTGTTTTCTCTCAGTCTCGGCAACAACCACAACAGCAGATCAGTTCACAGAGAGTAGACACACAGAGAGAGAGAGAGAGGAGGAGACAGAGATAGACAGACAGAGGAAGAGAGGGAGAGAAAGAGAGAGAAACACTGGATACTGAACTGTCCAATGTCACTGGTCACGAGAGAGAGAGAGAGAGAGAGAGGGGGTGGGGGGGGGTAAACAAAGGGTTGCGGATGGGGGTGATGGTACTATTAACAATAATGATGATGATGATATTCAAAGTACTATTAACAGTAATAATGGTGATGGTATTCGAAGTACTATTAACAATAATAATGGTGATAGTATTTGAAGTACTACTAACAATAATAATGATGATGATATTCGAAGTACTATTAACAATAATAATGATGATGATATTCGAAGTACTATTAAAAATAATAATGGTGATTGTATTCGAAGTACTATTAACAATAATAATCATGATGATATTCGACACATATATGTCACTCTATCCAGAAAACCGCTTTTAGTGAACGCAACACCATCCATACCCTTCCCTTTCCCCAGCACCTCCCCCCCCCCCGCCCCCTCCACCGACCACCATCACCACCACCACCACCATCACCACCACCACCACCATCACCACCACCACTACCATCACCATCATCACCACCAACACCATCACCACCACCACTATCATCACCACCACCATCACCACCACCACCGGTTTGCTCTCCACCTCTGCGTTTTCCCTCTCCGCTTTCATTGCTGTCTTCCATTTTCTGGGACAAATCGATGAGGTCTCTTGGACAAGCACTGAGACACACGCGCGCGCACACACACACACATGCACACGCACACGCACATACAGACACACACACACACACATGCGCACACACACGCACGCACACGCACTCACCACACAAACTCACACTCACACACCCACACATGTACATACACATACACACACACGTTCACAAACACGCACGCGCATGCACGCACGCATCACACACACACGCGCACGCAAACACACACACACACACACACACACACACATGCACACGCACATACAGACACACGCACGCATCACACATGCACGCACACACACGAACAACACACGCACCCTGCCTAACCCTTTCCTTCCTTTTTTTTTTAACAAACACCCCACAATCTCTCTCTCTCTCTCCACTTTCCATTCACCACGTTTCATCAATCCCCCCTCCCTCCCTCTCCCCTCCCCCCACCTTCCCTACTACATCTTCTGCCGACTTCCTGATTCAGTCTGAAACACGCTCAGAGGTGAAAGAAGGATGAGGGGTGTGGGGGCAAGGGAGGGGGGGAGGGAGGGACGGACAGGGAGTCGAAAGAATGAAAGAAAGAAAAGAAAAAAAAAGAAAGCGAGCAAGGCTTGACAGCACCGTCCAATTTCATTCATTGAACGAGACTGGTGTCCCTACATGTACCCACGGTCCTTAAATGAGGGGAAGCCAACCATCGTGGCGTGTTACTACAGCACCACTGACACAGTGAGTTATGATAACATTTACTATCTTTATGTCCAGCTGGTGTCTCATAAAAAAAGCAATGTGGACTAGATTACACAAGATCTGATTTAAAAAAAAAATAAACAAAAAAGATGAAATAAAAACGAAGCGTTTGACTTTCGCAAGTAATATAGAACGCGCGAATTATGTCCAATAGACAAGGTAGTCTGAAATGGATAGAGTATTAAAAAAAAAAAGAAAAAAAAAGATAACATAACAAAAAGAAACCAAAACCAATCAATGGGTTGTGAGATCATTCTAACTTTGATGTGAAGTATCGACGTGTTCTGACATTTCCCCAGGGACTGTGATCAGTGGAAGAGTAGCAGGTAAAGGCAAGACCGAAAAGTAATGAGTATTCAGTTTCAGTTTAAGGAGGAGTCACTTCGTTCAGTCAAATCTGAAAAGCTACACCACATCTGCTAGGCAGATGCCTGACCAGCAGCACAACACAAACGCGCTTAGTCAGGCCGTCAGCGCGTGCATCCAAATGTGTGTGTACCTTTCAGAGTGGATTACTTCTACAGAACATTGCCAGACGACAACCCTTTTATTGCTGTGGGTTCTTTTTCAGTGCGTCAGGTACATGCTGCACACTGGGCCACGGTTTATCGTCTCATCCGAATGACTAGACGCTCAAACTTTCGAGAAATGGTGGGACTGAGAATCGAACCCAGACCGTCACGGACACTATATTGGCAAACGAGCGTCAAAACCATTCTGCCACTCTCCTCCTAATGAGAGTGTGTGTAATGAGCATTAAACTCCACAGAAAAAAAGCAAAGATGGGAAGACATGTGAGTAGAGAACGGGTTATGGACATTAAGAGAAAAGGGTCACAGAAGAAAGAGAAAGGTGTTGAGAGAGGGGTGTGTGGTGTAGTGCTGAGAAGGGGTGTGGTGCTGAGAGGGGGGGTGTGGTGCTGAGAGGGGGTGTGGTGTGGTGCTTAGAGGGTTCTGGTGTGGTGCTGAGAGGGGGTGTGGTGTGGTGCTGAGAGGGTGTGTGGTGTGGTGCTGAGAGGGGGTGTGGTGTGGTGCTGAGAGGGGTGTGTGGTGCTGAGAGGGTTGTGGTGTGGTGCTGAGAGGGGGTGTGGTGCTGAGAGGGGGTGTGGTGTGGTGCTGAGAGGGGGTGTGGTGTGGTGCTGAGAGGGTTGTGTGGTGCTGAGAGGGGGTGTGATGTGGTGCTGAGAGGGGGTGTGGTGTGGTGCTGAGAGGGGGTGTGGTGTGGTGCTGAGAGGGGGTGTGGTGTGGTGCTGAGAGTGTTGTGGTGTGGTGCTGAGGGGGGGTGTGGTGTGGTGCTGAGAGGGGGTGTGTGGTGTGGTGCTGAGAGGGGTGTGTGGTGTGGTGCTGAGAGGGGTGTGTGGTGTGGTGCTGAGAGGGTGTGGTGTGGTGCTGAGAGGGGGTGTGGTGTGGTGCTGAGAGGGTGTGGTGTGGTGCTGTGAGGGTTGTGGTGTGGTGCTGAGAGGGTTGTGTGGTGCTGAGAGGGGGTGTGGTGTGGTGCTGAGAGGGGGTGTGGTGTGGTGCTGAGAGGGGGTGTGGTGTGGTGCTGAGAGGGGGTGTGGTGTGGTGCTGAGAGGGGGTGTGGTGTGGTGCTGAGAGGGGGTGTGGTGTGGTGCTGAGAGGGGGTGTGTGGTGTGGTGCTGAGAGGGGTGTTTGTTGTGGTGTTAAGGGGGTGTGGTGTGGTGCTGAGTGGGTGTGGTGTGGTGCTGAGAGGGGGTGTGGTGTGGTGCTGAGAGGGGGTGTGTGGTGTGGTGCTGAGAGGGGTGTTTGTTGTGGTGTTAAGGGGGTGTGGTGTGGTGCTGAGAGGGGGTGTGGTGTGGTGCTGAGAGGGGGTGTGTGGTGTGGTGCTGAGAGGGGTGTTTGTTGTGGTGTTAAGGGGGTGTGGTGTGGTGCTGAGTGGGTGTGGTGTGGTGCTGAGAGGGGGTGTGGTGTGGTGCTGAGAGGGGGTGTGTGGTGTGGTGCTGAGAGGGGGTGTGGTGTGGTGCTGAGAGGGGGTGTGTGGTGTGGTGCTGAGAGGGGTGTTTGTTGTGGTGTTAAGGGGGTGTGGTGTGGTGCTGAGAGGGGGTGTGGTGTGGTGCTGAGAGGGGGTGTGTGGTGTGGTGCTGAGAGGGGTGTTTGTTGTGGTGTTAAGGGGGTGTGGTGTGGTGCTGAGTGGGTGTGGTGTGGTGCTGAGTGGGGGTGTGGTGTGGTGCTGAGAGGGGGTGTGGTGTGGTGCTGAGAGGGGGTGTGGTGTGGTGCTGAGAGGGGGTGTGGTGTGGTGCTGAGTGGGTGTGGTGTGGTGCTGAGTGGGTGTGGTGTGGTGCTGAGTGGGTGTGGTGTGGTGCTGAGTGGGGTGTTTGTTGTGGTGTTAAGGGGGTGTGGTGTGGTGCTGAGTGGGTGTGGTGTGGTGCTGAGAGGGGGTGTGGTGTGGTGCTGAGAGGGGGTGTGGTGTGGTGCTGAGTGGGTGTGGTGTGGTGCTGAGAGGGGGTGTGGTGTGGTGCTGAGTGGGTGTGGTGTAGTGCTGAGAGGGTGTGTGGTGCTGAGTGGGTGTGGTGTGGTGCTGAGTGGGTGTGGTGTAGTGCTGAGAGGGTGTGTGCTGAGAGGGTGTGTGTTGTGGTGCTGAGTGGGTGTGGTGTAGTGCTGAGAGGGTGTGTGGTGCTGAGAGGGTGTGTGTTGTGGTGCTGAGAGGGGGTGTGGTGCTGAGAGGGGGTGTGGTGCTGAGTGAGAGGGGGCGGGGGGGTGGTGCTTAGAGTGAGGGGGGGTGTGTGTGCAGAAAGTGAGAGGGGTGTTTGGTACAACTTGTTTTGCGTCTTCTCTGACGAGCCGGTTGTCTCTTTTACTTTAAGGACAGGATGCCGACCTAAGGACTGCGACCAACACGACACAGGCAGCTGCACTTTTGTCACACAACATCACACTGGCGACGTATGTGGGATTATCGATTTGATCTCTCTCTCTCGGTCTCTCTCTGTCTCTCTCTCTCTCCCTGTGTGTGTCTCTGTCTCTGTCTGTCTGTCTCTGTATCTCCCCACACTCTGTCTAGTACTCTCTCTCTTTCTCTCTTTCTCCCTCTCTCTGTCTCTTCACGCACGACACCTTCCCCCATATCCCTCCTCTGTTTCTCTCTCTCTGTCTCTCTGAAGAGCGATCTTCCTTATCAGATCGGCGGTGAAGTAATGTTACTTTTTTGTGTGTGGTAATATTCATTTGATGTGTTTGTTATTTCCACTGTGGCAAGCTAACGAAACACGCGTGCGTGTGACAGCCAGAAAGTATTGGAAAGGATTTCTTGTTAATGAAAAACACGCTGGGAGGAAACGAGAGAGAGGGAGAGAAGAGAGGTCGTGTTTTTTGTTTTGTTTGTGTGTGTGTGTGTGTGTGTGTGCGCGCGCGCGCACGCGCGTACGCGCAAGTGTGTTTATGTGTGTATGTGAGTGTGTGTGTGTGTGTGTGTGTGTGTTGTGTGCATGCGCGCGTTGTGTGCGTGCGCGCGTGTGTTTGTGTGTGTGTGTGTGCGTGTGTGCGTACGCGCAAATGTGTTTATGTGTGTATGTGTGTGTGTGAGTGTGTGTGTTGTGTACGTGCGCGTGTGTGTGTTTGTGTGTATGCGTGTGTGTGTGTGTGTGTGCATGCACGTAACGATGTGCAGCTGTGGGTCTGACTCACGCTTCACACACCTGCATATCTATCTTATCATGTTTTTGATCATGACAACATTCAAAATGCAACGGCAACAGTTAAGCTTTTCTTCTTCCCCCCCCCCTTTCCTTCTCCTTCTTCTCCTTTTTTATGTATTTTATTTTAATTATTTTTTCAGGTGTCTATGCTTCCAAACTGGCAACAGCTGGAACAGAACGATGTCGCCCCGGTCACTCGTTTTTTTTTTTCTTCCTTGTTTTGGAGGGGCGAGGAAAGGGAGGGGGGAGGATTTGGCCGGGAGGGTGTGACGGGGGCGGCAGGGTGTGCGTGTGGAGGGGGGGCGGGGGGGGGGGGGGTGGGGGGGGGGGGGCGTTCTGTGCCGGTGTGTGTGTGTGTGGAGAGGAGGGGACTAGTGACAGGGTAGGAAAAGATTAGAAGGGTTTGCTTCTTTTTTTTTTTTTTTTTTTTTTTTTTAATACAGCATTACTGTTATTTCATTTCTCTTTTTTTTTCTTTTTTGTTTGTTTGATGAAGCATATATTGCTGTGTACGCAGTCTGGGTTTCGTAGAATGTATTGATCGACACACTTTTTTGCCCACGAAGCAGTTTGGAGTTTTTGAAAGGGAGAGGAGTGTTTTTTTTGTTTGTTTTTTTTATTCTCCCCCTTTCTTCCAATAATCTGTCGATCTATGTGTGTGTGTGTGTGTGTGTGTGTGTGTGTGTGTGTGTGTGTGTGTGTGTGCTTACGTGTGTGTGTGTGTATCTATCTGTGTGTGTGTGTGCGCGCGCGCGTACGTGCGTGTGTGTGTGTATCTATCTATCTGTGTGTGTGTGTGTGTGTGTGTGCGTGCGTGCGTGTGTATGTATCTATGTATCTATCTGTGTGTGTATGTGCGTGTGTGTGTGTATGTGTGTGTTCTTGTTTCCATTTCTTTGTTCTCTCTGTGTGTCTTTCTCTTTCCCTGTCCGCATTTCTTTGTCTTTCTCTTTCTTGCCGACCGACCACCTTCCCACCTCTTTCTCCCCAAACCTTTCCTCCCTATTGAGCTCATGTACGTTTATATGTATTTGACTGTGCTTTCATATATGTGAAACTGCATGTTTGGTGCATTTCTGTTATGCATGTGTGGGTGTATGTGTGAATGTGTGTCTTTATTCGCTTATTTATCACCATTGTTGTCTTATTTATTTATTTATTTATGTTTTATTATTATCATTTTATTAGTATTACTAATATTATTACTACTACCTTTTTCTATATTATAATTATTATTTATTTATTTATTTATTTATTTATGCAAGCTTATCTATTATTTATTCCCCCGTTTTTTGTTGTGGTTTTTTTTTTTTTTTTTCTTCTCAAGGCCTGACTAAGCGCGTTGGGTTACGCTGCTGGTCAGGCATCTGCTTGGCAGATGTGGTGTAGCGTATATGGTTTTGTCCGAACGCAGTGACGCCTCCTTGAGCTACTGAAACTGAAACTGAAACTTTTACTTCTCCTATCTGTATCGCGCGCACGTGTATCTGTGCACTGTTTGGCGAGGCGCGTTAGTTTATAAATGCCTGTAACATGTCTGTGTGTTTGCGACAAGTGTTCGTTTGTTGCGTGTACGTTGAGTGCTTGTGGTGGTGTTCTCCTTGACAGAATGAGGACAGTCTGTTCGTTTTAGCAGAAGCACACGCTCAACTCTTATTATCCTGACTAAATTAGTGTGCAAACCGAGAGAGAGAGAGGGAGAGAGAGAGAGAGAGAGAGAGAGAGAGAGGAGGAGGAGAATAGCTCAGCTGATAAAATCATAGTTTTCGATCCATTCTTCCATGTTGCAAACTCTTCTTTCCGCTCTTTTTTTTCCGTCTGGGGAAGTTCTGGTTCCCTTCGAATACTCACTCAAACTTCGGATTAAAAAGATAATAATAATAAGTTGTATATCCCTGAGCGTGGGCTTGTAGCGAACACTCCCACCACCACCTCCTCCTCCCTACCCACCTTGCCTCTCCAACCGTCCACCACCACCACCCCCAGACCACCACCACCCCCAACCCCCACCACCTCCCTGTTTCTCTCCTCACTGAAATGCAGGGCAGTTCCACCTCACGGTATTCCAGACATAACAGAGTGTCGAGTTTTCACGAGTGTTTTGTTGATACGGAGCAGCTTCAGAATCCCAAGTTCAGGTGGGAGTGTCTGCTTGAGGTTTTGGTCAAACTATGCCCCCCCCCCCGCCCCCTCTGCCTTTGAAGAGATATCTCTTGAGTCGGGGTGGGGGCGGGGGGGGGGGATATTATTTCAATTTCGAGGTTTGAAAAAATATGGGGAATGGAGGATTTTTCTCTCTGTCTTATAGTGCCTGTGCAGGTCATGTTCTCCCATATACAATCTTCATTATATTAAAAAATTTTAAAAAATTAAAAAAAAGAGTTAAGGACGACTTAGGAATTTGCACAGTTTTTCTTCTTGAGGGCATGGGGGGAAAAAAGGATGCCGGCTTTGTGACAAACCGCGGTGCATGCAACTAATGGAAAGGGAACCCATTCGTCAGCAGAAGTACGTTCTTGACATGCACGTCCATTTTTTTTTTATCCAAAGAAAAAAACCGTGACTATTGCTCCATACCACACAGTGGTTGTACACTTTCAGCCGAAACATCGGTTTTTTAAAGCTGTGCACGTGAAACTGCAGCTGGAGCGTTTTGGTCAGTAGCAGACCCACACCCCATCCCATGTATTGTTCAATCATGTGGGACATGCTTCCCATGTTTGAAACTCATCAAAGCCCCCACCATGGCCATCCTTGCACGCAAGAGGAGATTGTTGTTTTTAACTCGGGGGTGCTCCATTCTTTGTCAGTCCGATTCCGAGTCAGTAAAACCAAAGTTGCCATTTCGCCTCGACAAATATTTCCTCGTGTTTGAAAGAATGAAAGATTTTTTTTTTTTTTTTTTCAAAAACTGGTTTGTAGACTTTCCTGTTCTCTTGTGAACTTTTTTTTTCTCCTGAATGTCCTCAATCTGATCTGTACTGATATCAATACCCATTTTTTGGTTTTTCTGCTGAATGATACTCGTAACTTCTCTGAAGTCTTGCCTTTACTTCCACTGTCATTTCCAATAGTCCGCTGCAGCTAAGAAGTGTTATAAAAGTTGGGTTTTTTTTTTCGTGTGTGTGTGTGTGTGTGTGTGTGTGTGTGTGTGTGAGAGAGAGAGAGAGAGAGAGAGAGAGAGAGAGAGAGAGAGAGGAGTTTTATAGACAACAGTTCTCTTTCGCTTTCTCGTTTGTAATTTCGCTGTGGATATTCTCTCGGTTAAAAAAAAAAAAAAAGAAAAAATAAAAATTAAAAAAAGGAAAAGAAAAAAAGAAGATAATCAGTTTGTACATTATTCGCTTCCATTATTTTCTCCCGGCGTTGCAAAAGTTTTTCAAATCTCAGCAAAAGCGTTTCCCAAACACTTCCACGAAAAAAAACCCACTCTTTTTGTTTGCTTCATTGTGCAGGAAAGAAAGTTTCAAGTTCTTCAGCGATGAGGCGATCTCCCCCCCCACTCTCTCTCTCTCTTGTTACTCCCCCCCTCCTCCGCTGTCACTGTCTACTCTCTTGTTCCTCCTCCCCTCTCTCTCTCCACTCTCTTCTTCCTCCCCCTCTCTCTGTCCCCCCTCTCTCTCTGTCTGTCGGTCTGTCTCTCTGTCACTCTCAGTCTCTGTCTCGATGTCTCTCTCTCGCTCACCCCACCGCCCTCTCATTCTCTCTCTGTTTCTCTCTCCCTCTCCCTTCACTTCCCCCCTCTCTTCCCCTCTCTCTTTATCTCTCTCTGTCTCTTTGTCTGTCTGTCTGTCTGTCTCTCTATCTCTCTCTTCCACCTCTGTCCCCCTCTTTCTTTATCCTTCTCTGTCTCTTCTCTGTCTCTGTCTGTCTGCCTGTCTCTTTCCCTTCAACCCAACCTCCACCCCCCCAACACACACACACACACACACCACACACCCCGCTATCTCTCTTTCTCTCTGTCTGTCCATCTGTCTCTTATTCTCCCTAGCCTGAAATGTAAACCTGTGTGGAGTGTCGTTCTTTGCGAATGGCGGGGCCGGCCAAGGAGGGGGTGGTGGTGGGGTGGTGTGTGTGTGTGTGTGTGTGTGTGTGTGTGTGTGTGTGTGTGTGTGAGGGAGAGTGTGTGTGTGTGCGCGCGCGCGTGTGTGTGTGTAGTGGAGTGGGTGGGTGGGTGGAGTGGTGACGGCGGGGACTGATCGATACTGGAGAGAGATCAGACCCCGTCTTTGATCAGACTTCTTTTCAACGTCCCCTCCCAGTACCCCCGTCCCACCCCCAGCCAACCCCACCCCTCGCCATCCCCTCTCTGTCCCCTCACCCCTTTCCCTATTCCCCCCATCAGCCCCCACCCCACCCCCCCCGAACCCCCACCCCCACTCCACCCCCCCACCCCCTCGCACACACACTTTTCTATGCAGCCTTTCTGGCCACTTTCCACACGCTATT